>NC_135953.1:9627219-9664719 GCF_053455715.1 Rhinoraja longicauda | reverse complement strand
CATCTCATTAGACCCCCGGTCCCCCGCTATTTCCGGCAGACGGTTTATGTCTTCCTTAGTGAAGACAGAACCAAAGTATTTGTTCAATTGGTCTGCCATCTCCTTGTTCCCTATGATCAATTCACCTGTTTCCGACTGCAAGGGACCTACATTTGTCTTAACTAATCTTTTTCTCTTGACATATCTATAAAAGCTTTTGCAGTCAGTTTAGGATATCCATCCTAAAGGAACGTCCTTTAATTCCGAGGCTGTGACCTCTGGTCCTAGACTCTCCCACTAGTGGAAACATCCTCTCCACATCCACTCTATCCAAGCCTTTCACTGGTTGAGTTGGGCCGAAGGGCCTGCTGCCATGCCCTATGGCTCTATGACTATAAGCCGGATATGGGCCAAACGCAGGCAGGTGGGACTAACAAAGATGGGGCATATTTACTGGTCTGGTTAAGTTGGGCCGAAGGGCCTGTTTCCATGCTGTATGACTCTATGACTCTGTTAGGATAACTGGTGGCTTTGCCACTGGGACCACAGCAGCACGGTGGCGCAGCGGTAGAGTTGCTGCCTTACAGCCCTAACAGCGCCGGAGACCCGGGTTCGATCCCGACCACGGGTTGCTGTCTCCACCGAGTTTGTACGTTCTCCCCGTGACCTGCGTGGGTTTTTTCTCCGAGATCTTCGGTTTCCTCCCACACTCCAAAGGCGTGCAGGTTTGTAGGTTAACTGGCTTGGTGTAGGTGTAAATTGTCCCCAGTGTGTGCGTAGGACAGCGTTAACGTGCGGGGATCGCTGGTCAGCGCGCGCTGTATCTCTAAAACTAAAAACTAAAAACTAAAACCATTGTTCCGGACATGAAGAATATCAGAATCGAATAGAATACCACACACAGGGAATGAAAGCAGATGATTAGGGTCCATCGGGGAGTTTCCCCACATTATATCAACTTGTCCTTGGGCTTTGATCTGATTGAGATGATGATTAAAACATTCACAGGTGCTGTTGCCTTCATGTGATTATATTTTCACAGACTCCCAGAGGATTCACAATCCTGTGTGATCTCTAGTTAGATATATATTAAGCCAGGCTTTACTGCAAACCTATCTACATAATTCAAAGCCCTTTTACAAAAAATATTTCTTTCCACGCTGATTAAACCACATTAATCTTATTGATTTCCTATTAGAGTCATACAGCGTGGAAACAGGCCCTTGAGCCCAACTTGCCCACACCGACCAATGTGCCCCATTTATCCCAGTCCCACCTGCCCACCTTTTGCCCCAATCCCTCCAAACCTTTCCGATCCATGAACCTGTCCAAATGTCTCTTAACTGTTGTTATAGTATCTGCCTCAACTACCCCCTTTGGCAGCTCACTCCATATTACCTGAAGAAGACGAAGGGCATATCCTAACAGAGTCATAGAGTCATACAAGGGCATGGAAACAAGCCCTCTGGCCCAACTTAACCAAACTGATAAATATGCCCCATCTACGCTAGTCCCACCTGCCTGTGTTTGGCCCATATCCATTTTAGAGTGAAAAGCTTTTACAGTGAAAATCTTTTGCTGCGTGCTAACCAGTCAGCGGAAAGACAATACACGATTACAATCAAGCCGTCCACAGCGTGTAGATACTTGATAAGGATAATAACGTGAATAGAGGAGATGAGTTTAACTTGGGAATCAGATTCGGCACGGACACTGCAAGCTGAAAGACTTGATCCTGTGCTGTTGAAATGGAGGGAACGGCAGATGCTGGTTTACACCGAAGATAGACGCAAAATGCTGGAGTAGCTCAGCGGGACAGGCAGCATCTCTGGATGCTATAGAGAGCATCCTAACGCATGGCATCCCTGTCTGGTACCTCAGCTGCGCGGAGGCAGAAAGGAAAGCTCTTCAGCGGGTAGTCCATAGAGCTCAGAGGGCCATCGGATCACAGCTACCAGACTTGGAGGGCATCTACAACACACGATGCCTCAGAAAAGCCACCAGCATCCACAAAGACTCTTCACACCCCTGCAACAGTCTGTTCGAACTCTTTCCATCGGGCAGACGATACAAGGCCTTCTACGCCCGCACCTCCAGACTCAGGAACAGCTTCATCCCCAGGACCATAGCTGCTATGAACCGGTCCTGCTGAGACGGATGGTCACAACGCATAGATCAACTTGCACTTTACCCTGTCTAAAACTGTTACAATTGTTTCGTTGGGTTGCTGTTGTCCCAATTAATTAAATTATTGCATCGTATGGGAGGCGCATTCCCAATCTCGTTGTACCCCTGGGTACAATGACAATAAAGATATATTGTATTGTATTGTATTGTATTGTATTGTATTGTATTGGATGGAAGGAATGTCGAGACCCTTCTTCAGACTGAGAGTCGGGGAGAGGGAGACTTAGAGATGTGGAAGGGTAAGGTGTGAAAACGAGAGATCAAAGGGGACGAAGGTACGGAAAAATGTAAAGTAGCTCATTGTTAGCGAGGGGGAGATGACAACGATGCATTCAAAAATAAGAGTTAATCAGGGGGACTGTCAGACTGGTCGGAGAACTTGGGAAGGGGAGGTGTCACAAAATGCTGGAGTAACTCAGCAGGTCAGGCAGCATCTGGGAGAGAGGGAATGGGTGACGTTTCGGGGGGAGGGACGGAGAGAGAGGGAAAGCAAGGGTTACTTGAAGTTGGAGAAGACAATGTTCACACCGCTGGGTTGTAAGCTGCCCAAGCGTAATATGAGGTGCTGTTCCTCCAATTTGCGCTGGACCTAGCGTGGAGAAGGCCCAGGACAGAAAGGTCAGTGTGGGAATGTGAGGGAGAGTTAAAGTGTTTGGCAACCTATACGTCTAGGCGGGCAGAGCGGAGGTGTTCAGCAAAACGATCGCCGAGCCCGCGCTTGGTCTCGCCGAAATATAGGAGTCCACACCTGGAACAGCGGATACAGTAGATGAGGTTGGAGGAGGTGCAAGTGAACCTCTGCCTCCTGGGCTGTACGCTAAAAGAATTGGCTGAGAATGCAATTATCCCACGATCATCCCTGTTCAGTTGAGCCGTTATTTATTTTATTTGATGTTGATTATTTGGTAGATTACAGAAGCGAACGCGTGAGTATTTAATCATGTGTGTCATAAGGTCATAAGATCATGAGTGATAGGAGCAGAATTAGGCCACTCGGCCCATCAAGTCTACTCCGCCATTCAATCATGGCTGATCTATCTCTCCCTCCTAACCCCATTCTCCTGCCTTCTCCCCATAGCCTCTGATGCCCGTACTAATCAAGAATCTGTCTATCTCTTCCTTAAAAATATCCACTGACTCGGCCTCCACAGCCTTCTGTTGCAAAGGATTCCACAGGTTCACCACCCTCTGACTAAAGAAATTCCTCCTCATCTCCTTCCTTAAAGGAACGTCCTTAATTCTGAGGCTGTGACCTCTAGTCCTAGACTCTCCCACTGGTGGAAACGTCCTCTCCACGCCCACTCTATCCAAGCCTTTCACTAATCTGTACTTTTCAATGAGGTCCCCCCTCATTCTTCTAAACTCCAGCGAGTACAGGCCCAGTGCCGACAAACGCAGTCCCTATAACTTTCAAACATATCCCTGCATAGATAAGCCTTCCTTCTTATTTTGGAGGGGTAAAGACAAGGGGACATTAGATTAATTGGTTTTCTGTACATTCATTCCATCCATTCATTGCTCTGGACGGTATGTGGGAATCTTCTTTGTCTCTTGTGTTTTGTGAAAGGGAGATCTTGCCTGTTGAACCTATTGGAATTCTTTGAAGAAGTAAACCACAGAACAGGCAAAGGAGAGCCAGTAGATGCTGTTCACTTCAGAAAGCCTTTGACAAGGCGCCGCACTTGAGGCTGCTAAGGAAGAAGAGAGCCCACTGTATCAAAGGGCAGATTTACTAGGTTGCTAGGTTTCCTAGGTCAATTCCCGGAATGGCGGGACTGTCGTATGTTGAAAGACTGGAGCGGCTAGGCTTGTATACACTGGAATGTAGAAGGATGAGGGGGGATCTTATCGAAACCGTATAAGATTATTAAGGGGTTGGACACGTTAGAGGCAGGAAACATGTTCCCGATGTTGGGGGAGTCCAGAACCAGGGGCCACAGTTTAAGAATAAGGGGTAGGCCATTTAGAACGGAGATGAGGAAAAACCTTTTCAGTCAGAGAGTTGTGGAATTCACTGCCTCAGAAGGGAGTTGAGGCCAATTCTCTGAATGCATTCAAGAGAGAGCTAGATAGCGCTCTTAAGGATAGCGGAGTCAGGGGGTATGGGGAGAAGGCAGGAACGGGGTACTGATTGAGAATGATCAGCCATGATCACATTGAATGGCGGTGCTGGCTCAAAGGGCCGAATGGCCTACTCCTGCACCTATTGTCTATTGTCCCCTTTTCCTAACTTGACACCATTCAAATAATAATCTGCCTTCCTATTCTTACCACCAAAGTGGATAACCTCACACTTATCTACATTAAACTGCATCTGCCATGCATCCGCCCACTCACACAACCTGTCCAAGTCACCCTGCAACCTCATAGCATCTTCCTCACAGTTCACACTGCCACCTAGCTTTGCCTCCACAATCTGTAAAGCCACCTCTTTCCAGAACCCTAGGGTGCAGTCCATAAGGTCTTACCAACTTGACTTATCCACCTTCACCCCTTTCAGCTTCCCAAGCACCTTCTCCCTAGTAATAGCAACTCCACGAACATCTGCATCCTGGACCTCTTGAGTTTCTGGCACATTGCTGGTGTCTTCCACTGTGAAGACCGATGCAAATTTACCCTTTATATATCTGAAGAAAAATGGGGCATCTGGGTTAGCATGGGCTAGTTGGGCCGAAGGGCCAGTTTCCATGCTATGACTCTATCTGGATAAAGTGGGGGGAATGGGTTACGGGGCGGCAGATGGAATTCAATGTCGGTAAATGGGAGATTATACATGATAATTGGATTTAAAACTGCAGTACATTCTCCAAGTGGTAATGTAGACGTATAAAGCCCAGATTTACAGGACATTAAAGGTTACAGCTCTAGCTAATAAGATCATAAAAAGAGGTAATAGAATTCTAGGTTTTATTATGAGGAGCTGAATATTAAAGCTAAGTGGTAATAATGGGCATTAACAAGACTTTAGTTCGAGTCTGTTGTGCTGTATTGAACTTCCAGCCACAGAAGATCACAGAGACAGTGAGGAGGGTTTGGTAAAGGTTTAATTGAATGCTGTTAGGTATGTAGAAATGCAAATGCAAGAAGTCTTGATAAGCGGAGATATTATAAGGTCATATGTGATAGGAGCAGAATTAGGCCATTCGGCCCATCATCTACGTCACCATTCAATCATGGCTGATCTATCTCTCCCTCCTAACCCCATTCTCCTGCCTTCTCCCCATAACCCCTGACACCCGTACTAATCAAGAATCTATCCATCTCTGCCCTATAAATATCCATTGACTTGGCCTCCACAACCTTGAATTCCACAGATTCACCACCCTTTGACTAAAGAACTTCCTTCTCATCTCCTTCCTAAAGGAACGCCCTTTAATTCTGAGGCTATGCCCTCTGGTCCTAGACTCTCCCACTAGTCAAGTCAAGTCAATTTATTTGTATAGCACATTTAAAAACAACCCACGTTGACCAAAGTGCTGCACATCTGACTAGGAAAAAAAAGAAACATACAGTGGCAGGCAGCCAAACACAACGGCGCGGCCATCTTGAACAAAATGTTAATTCAATCACCCACAGTCCAACAATAAAAGCACTAAACAGGCACCCAAATTACCCAACCCCAAAAAACCCCCAAAACACAGTCCAACAATAGAAGCATTAAATAGGCATTCAAATCACACACCCTAAAACCCCCAAAAACACAGTCCAACAATAAAAACATCAAACAGGCACTCAAACCACCCAACCCCACAAAAACACACAAAAAAGAAACATCCATCAAAGAAACATCCATCACAGTGAGTCTCCTCCAGTCCTCTCTCTCCTCACTGTGATGGAAGGCCACAATGTCTTTCCCTTCTCCTGCTGTCCTCGCCCGCAGTCAGGTTGTTGTGGAAGCATCCTCCCCACATCCACTCTACCCAAGCCTTTCACTATTCGGTAAGTTTCATTGAGGTCCCCCCTCATCCTTCTAAACTCCAGCGAGTACAGGCCCAGTGCCGTCAAACCCTCATCATATGCTAACCCAGTCATTCCTGGGATCGTTCTTGTAAACCTCCTCTGGACCCTCTCCAGAGCCAGCACATCCTTCCTCAGAAATGGTGCCCAAAATGGCTCACGATATTCCAAATGTGGCCTGGCCAGCGCCTTATAGAGCCTCAGCATTACATCCCTGTTTTTGTATTCTAGCCTTCTTGAAATAAATGCTAGAATTGCGTTTGCCTTCCTTATTTACTGATTGATTCCGTGCCTCAACGACCTCCTCAGGCAGCTTGTTCGATACACCCACCGCCCTTTGTGTGAAAAAGTTAACCCTTAGATTCCTATTGAATTTTTTCCCCTTCAAAAGTTTTTCCCCTGAAAAACTTTTTCAGTCAGAGAGTTGTGAATCTGTGGAATTCTCTGCCTCAGAAGGCAGTGGAGGCCAATTCTCTGAATGCATTCAAGAGAGATCTGGATAGAGCTCTTAAGGATAGCGGAGTCAGGGGGTATGGGGAGAAAGGCAGGAACGGGGTACTGATTGAGAATGATCAGCCATGATCACATTGAATGGCGGTGCTGGCTCGAAGGGCCGAATGGCCTCCTCCTGCACCTATTGTCTATTGTCTATTGTCACTTAAACCTATGTCCTCTAGTCCTCGATTCACCTACTCTGGGCACGAGAGCCTATGCATCTATCTCCCCGATCTATTCCTCTCATGATCTTCTACTCCTCTATAAAATCACCCCGACATCTTCCTACACTCTAATAGAGTCCCAGCCTACTCAACCTTTCCCTATAGCTCAGGACCACGACTCCTTGGTAACATCCTTGTAAATCTTCTCTGCACCCTTTCCAGCTTGACAACATCTTTCCTGCAACATGGTGCCCAGAACTGAACACACCTTCTGTACACGTTCTTGTGAAACCAGATGGGTTGAATGCTGTCTATGACGTAAAGAAATAGGATAATGAGATTATTTTCTTTCCAATTTGCCTCGTGATTCTCGTGCCCAGAATTTGAGTGGCGGCGCGGTGGCGCAGCGGTAGAGTTGTTGCTTTAACAGACAATAGACAATAGGTGCAGGAGGAGGCCATCCGGCCCTTCGAGCCAGCACCACCATTCAATATGATCATGGCTGATCATTCTCAATCAGTACCCCGTTCCTGCCTTCTCCCCATACCCCCTGACTCCGCTATCCTTAACAGCTCTATCCAGCTCTCACTTGAATGCATTCAGAGAATTGGCCTCCACTGCCTTCTGAGGCTGTGAATTCCACAGATTCACAACTCTCCGACTGAAAAAGTTTTTCCTCGTCTCCGTTCTAAATGGCCTACCCCTTTCTCACGGTGCCAGAGACACGGGTTTGATCGTGACTACGGGTGCTGTCTGGTATGACCTGATTAGGCCGAATGGCCTAATTCTGCTCCTGCAGCTTATGAACTAGTGATTCACAATGAATCATGAGAATATTCAGTGAATTACACAGTCCCTCACTGCATGTACAAGCCCTGCTACCTCACGAGTGGCTCGGGATGAAAGGGACTGAGAACTATTGCTGATTGTATACACATATATGTACAAATAATGAAACATTCCATTCCCGCCCTGCTTGGCTTTATTTAAACATAAAGCCATTGTGAGATTATCATCAATAGAAATTCTTCTTTTGTGGCAGCTTATTCTTCGCATCGTGTACCACATATTTAACAGGAGTGTATGAAGTGGGTGTTGATTTGACTGTCAGTAGCTTAATGTCTCGTCGTGTACGTTGAAGTGCCTCCTTCCAGCTTTTAGTCACAGAATCACAGAGTTGTACAGCATGGAAACAGGCCCTTCGGCCCAACTTGTCATTGCCAACCAAGGTGCCCCATGCAAGCTGGTCCCATTTCCCTGTGCCTTCCCCTTATCCCTCTAAAACCTTCCCACTCTTTTAACTGTAAAGTAATGTAAGAAAATAACTGCAGATGCTGGTACAAATCGAAGGTATTTATTCACAAAATGCTGGAGTAATTCAGCAGGTCAGGCAGCATCTCAGGAGAGAAGGAATGGGTGACGTTTCGGGTCGAGACCCTTCTTCAGACTGATGTCAGGGGGGCGGGACAAAGGAAGGGTATAGGTGGAGACAAGAAGACTGTGGGAGATCTGGAAAGGGGGAGGGGAAGAGAGGGACAGAGGAACTATCTAAAGTTGGAGAAGTCAATGTTCATACCACTGGGCTGCAAGCTGCCCAGGCGAAATATGAGGTGCTGTTCCTCCAATTTCCGGTGGGCCTCACTATGGCACTGGAGGAGGCCCATGACAGAAAGGTCAGACTGGGAGTGGGAGGAGTAGTTGAAGTGCTCAGCCACCAGGAGATCAGGTTGGTTAAGGCGGACTGAGCGAAGGTGTTGAGCGAAGCGATCGACGAGCCTGCGTTTGGTCTCGTCGATAGTGCCTGTTGAATGTTGTTATAGCACCTGCCTCAACTACATCAACGGTAGAGTTGCTGCCTCACAGCCCTTGAGACCGGGTTCGGTCCTGATTATGGGTGCTGTCTGTACAGAGCTTTTACGTTCTCCGAGTGACTGTGTGGGTTTTCTCCGGGTGCTCCGGCTTCTTCCCACACTCCAACGACGTACAGGTTTGTTGGTTAATTTGTTTCTGTAAGTTGTAAATTGTCCCTTGTGGGTGTAGGATAGTGTTAGTGTGCGGGGTGACCGCCGGTCGGCGCGGACTCGATGGGCCGAAGGGCCTGTTTCCGCGCAGTATCTCTAAACTAAACTAAACAGGACACTACAATCCATCTTTTTCATAACTATGGACTTGGTTCTTTTACTCCAATTCTGATTTTGCCCTCAGGACTTGTTTATTGACTAGTCTTCTCTCTTTTAGAATTTTTTTACGTGTAATTTAGGCAACCTCTAATTTCCCCCCCCCCCCCCCCCATTGTCCCCCACATCCCCCTCTTTTCCCCACCTTCCCTCCCCTGTGCCCCACCTGCACTCCCACCTATTTCCCCCCTCCACCTCCCCCCCCCCACCCCACCCCACCTCTCCACACTCCTAGTTGCTTTACTTCGCCAGGCTTCACAATCTGTAACTCTGCAGACCTGTCTCACACCCACTGTTCTTCTCTCTGGCCTTTGTCCCAACCATCCGGATATCCAATGGATATTTACAATTTGTGAGTCAATGTACTGGTTGGGACGGGTACAATCACCAATGTGCTGAGTCAACAAATCTTCAACTATCAATACTGTCAGGTGTAGGAAGGAACTGCAGATGCTGGTTTAAACTGAACATAGACACAAAAAGCTGAACATAGACACTCAACGGGACAGGCAACATCTCTGGAGAGAAGGAAAGGATGTTCCCAATGTTGGGGGAGTCCAGAACCAAGGGCCACAGTTTAAGAATAAGGGGTAGGCCATTTAGAACGGAGATGAGGAAAAATGTTTCCAGTCAGAGAGTTGTGAATCTGTAGAATTCTCTGCCTCAGAAGGCAGTGGAGGCCAATTCTCTGAATGCATTCAAGAGAGAGCTAGATAGAGCTCTTAGGGATAGCGGAGTCAGGGGGTATGGGGAGAAGGCAGGAACGGGGTACTGATTGAGAATGATCAGCCATGATCACATTGAATGGCGGTGCTGGCTCGAAGGGCCGAATGGCCTACTCCTGCACCTATTGTCTATTGTCTATTGTCTATCAAGTCTACTCCTCCGTTCAATCATGGCTGATCTATCTTTTCCTCCTAACCCCATTCTCCTGCCTTCTCCCCTTAACCCCTGACACCCTAATCAAGAATCTATCTATCTCTGCCTTAAAAAATGTCCATTGACTTGGCCTCCACAGCCTTCTGTGGCAAAGAATTCCACAGATTCACCACCCTCCGACTGAAGAAATTTCTCCTCATCTCCTTCCTAAAAGAACATCCATTAATTCTGAGGCTATGACCTCTAGGACTGAACTCTCCCACCAGTGGAAACATCCTCTCCACATCCACTCTATCCCCTTCATTATTCTGTACATTTCAACGAGGTCCCACCTCATTCTTCTAAACTCCAACAACTACAGGCCCAGTGCTGACAAACGCTCATCATAGGATAACCTACTCATTCCTGGGATCATTATTGTAAACCTCCTCTGGACCCTCTCTAGAGCCAGCACATCCTTCCTCACATATAGTGCCCAAAATTGCTCACAATATTCCAAATACAGCCTTACCAGAGCCTCTACCTCCCCCCTCAACTCCATCCAAGGACCCAAACAGTCTTTCCAGGTGAGACAGAGGTTCACCTGCACCTCCTCCAACCTCATCTATTGCATCCGCTGCTCTAGATGTCAACCTATTTACATCGGCGAAACCAAGCGCAGGCTCGGCGATCGCTTCGCTGAACACCTGCGCTCGGTCCGCATTAACAAAACTGATCTCCCGGTGGCCGAGCACTTCAACTCCCCCTCCCTTTCCCAGTCTGACCTTTCTGTCATGGGCCTCCTCCAGTGCCATAGTGAGGCCCACTGGAAATTGGATATTTCGCCTGGGCAGTTTGCAGCCCAGTGGTATGAACATCGACTTCTCCAACTTTAGATAGTTCCTCTGTCCCTCTCTTCCCCTCCTCCTTCCCAGATCTCCCTCTATCTTCCTGTCTCCACCTATATCCTTCCTTTGTCCCGCCCCCCTGACATCAGTCTGAAGAAGGGACTCGACCCGAAACGTCACCCATTCCTTCTCTCCCGAGATGCTGCCTGACCTGCTGAGTTACTCCAGCATTTTGTGAATAAACCTCAGTATTACATCCCTGTATTTTTATACAAGCCCTCTTGAAATAAATGCTAGCATTGAGTTTGCTTTCTTTACTGCCGATTCGACTTGTAGAATAACATTTTGGGAATCCTGCACCAGCACTCCCAAGACCCTTTGCACCTCTGATTTCTGGATTCTCTCCCCATTTGGAAAATAGTCTACTATGGCGAGTCCGAAACTTGTTGGTTGTAGACGAAGTTTATTGCAGCCGCAATACACGAATACAGAGTTAAACAACAAGGTACAGGACAACCAATACAAACTTACTGTCTTCCTTGAAGACTTCGCCGAACTGCTAAAACGGGCGCCAAACGCGCACCTGACATCGCTGGCCAATCAGCGATGTCGTTCCCTGGACCAATCCCCATGGTCGCGTTCCCACGTGACCTCGCTGGCCAATCCGAGGGTTCGACGACCTGGACCATTCTCTATGGTCGCTACACTACGCCTTTATTCCCACTACCAAAATGCATGACTTTGCTCCGCTATATTCCATCTTCCACTTCTCCGCCCACTCTCCCAACCTGTCCAAGCCCTTCTGCAGAGTCCCTGCTTTCTCTACACTACCTGCCCTTCCACCTATTTTCGTATCACCGGCAAACGTGGCCACAAAGCCTTCAATCCCCTCGTCCAAAACATTAATATACACCGTGAAGAGTAGCGGTCCCAGCACCGAGCCCTGTGGAACTCTGCTAGTCACCAGCAGCCACCCAGAGAAGGCCCCCTTTATTGCCACCCTTTGTCTTCTTGAATCCAGCCAACCTGGTGTCTGCCCTTTGAAACCGTGGGCTCTCATCTTCCTTAGCAGCCTCACGTGTGGCACCTTGTCAGAGGCTTTCTGAAAATCAGCATCTACTGACTCTCCTTTTTCTGTCCTGCTATTTACTTCTTCGAAGAATTCCAGCAAATTTGTCAGGCAAGACCTCCCCTTCAAAAAAGCCACGCTGACTTTGGTCTATTTTATCATGAGCTTCTAAGTGCTCCGTAACCTCATCCTTGAGAATGGACCCGAATGAATCATCGGTGTTCTCTGCACTGTGTTCTCGGCACACAATGCATCATCTGATCAGTTCTGACACATTGGGTTTGCTGAACAACAAAATTGTTTTCCACTCAATTTGCACTGGTCTGCTCTGTGAAGACGGCTGACGGAAGACAATAACATCACTGTTGGGAGTCACTGCTTACTCGACAATGTTGGCCGTAGTTCTTGAGAGTGAGAAGTTCTGCCTTGATCTTGTGTCTCCATTTACGTGCTCACAGCAGCACGGTGGCGCAGCGGTAGAGTTGCTGCCTCACAACGCTAGAGACCCGGGTTCCATCCGAACTTCGTGTGCTGCCTGTACGGAATTTGTACGTTCTCCCCGTGACCTGCGTGGGTTTTCCCCGGGTGCTCTGGTTTCCTCCAACACTGCAAATACGTACAGGTTTATAGGTTTATATGTTAATTGGCTCTGGTTGTAAATCGTCCCCAGTGTGTGTAGGATAGTCCTGGTGTGTGGGGATCGCTGGAAGGCGTGGACTCGTTGGGCCGAAGGGCCTGTTTCTGCGCTGTATCTCTAAACTAAACTAAGCTAAACTAAGCAGCAGTGGGCGGTCTTTATATCACGGCCAGTCCATGGTGGTACTACAGCCACTAAATGTGGTAACGCAAGCATCTTGCAAGATAGTTTGCTCTCCTTTTCAAGGACTTTGATCTGCATCCGTCAATAAGTATTGAGGGATAGGCCCGATGCCTCACCGCGCCAAAGATCAGGGTCCGATCCTGACCTCAGGCGCTATCTGTGTGGAGTTCGCGCGTTCTCCCCTGAACCCCGACGCTCCGCATTCCTCCCACATCCCAAGGACGCATGCGTTTGAACGTACATTGGCCTCTGTAAATTGCCTCAAGTGTGTAGGGCGTGGATGTGAACGTGAGATAACATAGAACTAATGTGAACGGGTGATTGTTGGATGGGCCTGTTTCCATGCTGCATCTCTAAAATAAACAGTGTCTCCTCCTTTAGTTTAGTTTGGTTTAGAGATAGCACGGAAACAGCCCTTCGGCCCACCGAGTCCCCACCAACCAGCGATCCCCGCGACTATCCTACACACACTAGGGACAATTTGCAATTTTTACCGAAGCCAATTAACCTGTATGTCTCTGGAATGTAGGAGGAAACTAGAGCACCCGGGAAAATCCACGCAGTCACAGGGAGAACGTACAAACTCCGTACAGACAGCACCCGTAGTCAGGATCGAACCCGGGTCCCTGGCGCTGTAAGGCAGCAACTCTACCGCAGCGCCACCGTGCCACCCCAGCTCTTGAAGAAGTGTGTCAGAGGGAATGGTTTCAATAGACAATAGACAATAGGTGCAGGAGGAGGCCATTCGGCTCTTTGAGCCAGCACCACCATTCAACGTGATCATGGCTGATCATTCTCAATCAGTACCCCGTTCCTGCCTTCTCCCCATACCCCCTGACTCGGCTATCCTTAAGAGCTCTATCCAGTTCTCTCTTGAATGCATTCAGAGAATTGGCCTCCACTGCCTTCTGAGGCAGAGAATTCCACTGGCCATCCTCTGCTTAGAAGCAAAATACCTGGATATGGCAGCCTTCGGTTTCGATATAATCAGCAGCTGTAGTTGACAATATGTCACGAATAATGTAACTCTCCAGCAGTGTGGTATGACAGAAGTTCCTGAGGGGAATAGATGGGACGAATACCCAGAGTCTTTTACCCAGAGCAGGGGAATCAAGAACCAGAGGGCATAGGTTTAAGGTGAGAGGGGAAAGATTTAATTGGAACCTGAAGGGGAACATTTTCATACAGAGAGTGGTGGGAATATGGAACGAGCTGCCGGAGGAAGTCGTTTAGACTTTAGACTTTAGTCTTTAGAGATATAGCATGGAAACATAGAAACATAGAAAAATAGATGCAGGAGTAGGCCATTCGGCCCTTTGAGCCAGCACCGCCATTCAATATGATCACGGCTGATCATCTAAAATCAGTACCCCGTTCCTGCTTTTTCCCCATGTCCCTTGATTCCGTTAGCCCTAAGCGCTCAATGTAACTCTCTCATGAAAACATCCAGTGAATTGGCCTGCACTGCCTTCAGTGGCAAAGAATTCACAACTCTGGGTGAAAAGGTTTTTCCTCAGCGACAGGGCCTTCAGCCCACCGAGTCCACGCCAACAAGCGGTCACACACAGACTTTATTTATTTATTTAATTTTTTAATCAAAAATATTTATTCAAATATTAAAATAATATATACAATACAATAAAACCAAAACAGAACCCACCACCAGAATACTATACAAACAAATATACCAATTGAAACTATTATACAATTCTATTAAAATCCCCATCCAGGATACATCTAATCCCCCGCGGTGCCCAGCGGTCCCGCAAATCCCCCAGGGTGCCCGTGGACAACGGAGTCCCTCTCCAACACCACCCGGGCGCGGATGTAACCCCGGAAAAGGGGTAGACAGCCTGCTCGGGCAGAGCCCTCTTCCGCCTGGCGCCGTGAGTCGCGGATGGCCAGCTTGGCCAGGCCCAGGAGCAACCCAACAAGGACATCCTCCGCCCTACCCACCCGCACACTAGCACATTCCGACACACTAGCGTCAATTTCACAATTTTACTGAAGCCAGTTCACATACAAAGTCAGAGTCTCGACACGGAACGTCTCCTCTTCCTTTCCCCCAGAGATGCTGCCTGTCCCGTTTTGAGTTACTCCAGCATTTTGTGTCAATCTACAAACTTGTCTTTGGAGGGTGGGGGGAAACCGGGGAACGTACAAACTCCACGCAGACAGCACCCGTGGTCAGGATCGAACCTGGGTCTACTGGCTCTGTAAAGCAGCAACTCTCCCGTTGTGTCACTGTGCCGCCCTATAAGTTGAGTCGAGCCAGGTACAATAATAACATTGTAAAGAGACATTTGGACTGGTACATGGATAGGTAAGGGTGAGAAAGGATATGGGCCAAACCTGGGCACAGAGCGCAGTGGTGGAGTTGCTCCCCAGAGACCCGGGTTTTCGATCCTGACAACGGCTGCTGTCTGGGCAGAGTTTGTACGTTCACCCTTCGTGACCGCGTACGTTTTCTCCGTTGCCCCCGACTTCCTCCCACATCCGAAAGACATGCGGGTTTGTAGGTTAATCGGCTTCAGTAAATTGTCCCTGGTGCGCAGGGTAGAACTAGTGAACGGGGGATCGTTGGTTAGCGTGGACTCGGTGGGCCGAAAGGCCTGATTCTGCTCTGTATCTCTGTATCTCCGGAGACAGCAGGAGAGTGGACACCTCCCCATCCACATCGGTGATGCTGAGGATTAAAGGGTCAGCAGCTTTAAGTTCCTCGGTGCGCACATCACTGAGGACCTTTCCTGGACACTGCACAAGGACACAATAACAAAGAAGGCCCACCAGTGGCTCTTTTTCCTGAGAAGACTGAGGAAGTTTGGCATGAACGCCAGCATCCTCACAAACTTCTACAGACGCACCATCGAGAGCCTGCTGACGGGCTGCATTACAGTCTGGTACGGGAACTGTTCTGCCCACAGCCACAAATCACTACAAAGAGTGGTGAAGACAGCACAGCACATCACTGGCAACTGTCTCCCGGCCACTCAGGACATTTTCTACCGGCGGTGCCTGCGGAAGGCACGCAGCATCATCAAGGACCACAGCCACCCAGCACGCAGGCTGTTCTCCTTGTTACCATCAGGCAGACGATACAGGAGTATGGCTGCGCGTACCACCAGACTTAAGAACAGTTTCTACCATCAGGCCATCAGGCTTCTGAACTCAAACACATTTCACATCATATATGTTGATTATTTTTAATATTGTCTTTTTAACTATTTTTAATATTGTCTTTTTACCTTACTAATGTCATTTTTTAAATCAATAGACAATAATAAACAATAGACAATAGGTGCAGGAGGAGGCCATTCGGCCCTTCAAGCCAGCACCGCCATTCAATGTGATCATGGCTGATCATTCTCAATCAGTACCCCGTTCCTGCTTTCTCCCCATACCCCCTGACTCCGCTATCCTTAAGAGCTCTATCGAGCTCTCTCTTGAATGTATTCAGAGAATTGGCCTCCACTGCCCTCTGAGGCAGAGAATTCCACAGATTCACAACTCTCTGACTGAAAAAGGTTTTCCTCATCTCTGTTCTAAATGGCCTACCCCTTATTCTTAAACTGTGGCCCCTGGTTCTGGACTCCCCCAACATTGGGAACATGTTTCCTGCCTCTAACGTGTCCAACCCCTTAATAATCTTATACGTTTATAAATCTTATTTATCCTTGGAATATTACTGCTGAGGTGACCCGTTGTCTTGTCAAATACATTTCATTGTACCGTTGATCCTGTGCCAACCTACATATGATAAATAAAATGTATTATTATTATTATTATTATTATAACCTGCCTGCATTTGGCCCATGTCTTTTAGTTTAGTTTAGTTTAGTTTAGTTTAGTTTAGTTTAGTTTAGTTTAGTTTAGTTTGAAGTACAGCGCGGAAACAGGCCCTTCGGCCCACCGAGTCCGCACCAACCAGCGACCCCCACACATTATCACTGTCCTACTGAACACAATACTCTAAATGTGGCCTCACAAATATCTTGCACAAAGGTGATGTTTTGGGTTGGAATCTTTCTTCAGACTTGTGTAAGAAAATAACTGCAGATGCTGGTACAAATCGAAGGTATTTATTTCACAAAATGCTGGAGTAACTCAGCAGGTCAGGCAGCATCTCAGGAGAGAAGGAATGGGTGATGTTTCGGGTCGAGACCCTTCTTCAGACTGATGTCAGGAGGGGCGGGACAAAGGAAGGATATAGGTGGAGACAGGAAGATAGAGGGAGAACTGGGAAGTGGGAGGGGAAGAGAGGGACAGAGGAACTATCTAAAGTTGGAGAGGTCGATGTTCATACCACTGGGTTGCAAGCTGCCCAGGCGAAATATGAGGTGCTGTTCCTCCAATTTCCAGTGCGCCTCACTATGGCACTGGAGGAGGCCAATGACAGAAAGGTCAGACTGGGAGTGGGAGGGGGAGTTGAAGTGCTTGGCCACCGGGAGATCAAGTTGGTTAAGGCGGACTGAGCGAAGGTGTTGAGCGAAACGATCGCCGAGCCTGCGTTTGGTTTCCCCGATGTAAAGAAGTTGACATCTAGAGCAGCGGATACAATAGATGAGGTTGGAGCAGGTGCAGGTGAACCTCTATCTCACCTGGAAAGACTGTTTGGGTCCTTGGATGGAGTTGAGGGGGGAGGTAAAGGGACAGGTGTTGCATCTCCTGCGGTTGCAGGGGAAAGTGCCTGTGGATGGGGTGGCTTGGGTAGGAAGAGACGAGCGGACCAGGGTGTTACAGAGGGAATGGTCTCAATAGACAATAGCCAATAGGTGCAGGAGGAGGCCATTCAGCCCTTCGAGCCAGCACCGCCATTCAATGCGATCATGGCTGATCACTCTCAATCAGTACCCCGTTCCTGCCTTCTCCCCATAACCCCTCACTCCGCTATCCTTAAGAGCTCTATCCAGCTCTCTCTTGAAAGCATCCAACGAACTGGCCTCCACTGCCTTCTGAGGCAGAGAATTCCACACCTTCACCACTCTCTGACTGAAAAAGTTCTTCCTCATCTCCGTTCTAAATGGCCTACCCCTTATTCTTAAACTGTGGCCCCTTGTTCTGGACTCCCCCAACATTGGGAACATGTTTCCTGCCTCTAATGTGTCCAATCCCCTAATTATCTTATATGTTTCAATAAGATCCCCCCTCATCCTTCTAAATTCCAGTGTATACAAGCCCAATCGCTCCAGCCTTTCAACATACGACAGTCCCGCCATTCCGGGAATTAACCTAGTGAACCTATGCTGCACGCCCTCCATAGCAAGAATATCCTTCCTCAAATTTGGAGACCAAAACTGCACACAGTACTCCAGGTGCGGTCTCACCAGGGCCCGGTACAACTGTAGAAGGACCTCTTTGCTCCTATACTCAACTCCTCTTGTTATGAAGGCCAACATTCCATTGGCTTTCTTCACTGCCTGCTGTACCTGCATGCTTCCTTTCAGTGACTGATGCACTAGGACACCCAGATCTCGTTGTACGTCCGCTTTTCCTAACTTGACACCATTCAGATAATAGATTCAGATTCAGATTCAGAGTTTCCTCCCATACTCCAAAGACGTATCTTAGTTGGCTTGGTACAAATGTAAGTTTTCCCTAGTATGTGCAGGATAGTGTAACTGTGCTGGGATCACTGGTTGGCAGTGATTATAAATGATAAATTGTCGCCAGTGTGTAGGATAGCGCTAATGTGTGGGGTGATCGCCGGTCGGTGCGGACTCGGTGGGCCGGAGGGCCTGCCTCCACGCTGTGTCTCTAAACTAAACTTTATACTTTAGACAATAGACAATAGACAATAGGTGCAGGAGTAGGCCATTCGGCCCTTCGAGCCGGCACCGCCATTCAATGTGATCATGGCTGATCATTCTCAATCAGTACCCCGTTCCTGCCTTCTCCCCATACCCCCTGACTGCGCTATCCTTAAGAGCTCTATCCAGCTCTCTCTTGAATGCATTCAGAGAATTGGCCTCCACTGCCTTCTGAGGCAGAGAATTCCACAGATTCACAACTCTCTGACTGAAAAAGTTTTTCCTCATCTCCGTTCTAAATGGCCTACCCCTTATTCTTAAACTGTGGCCCCTTGTTCTGGACTCCCCCAACATTGGGAACATGTTTCCTGCCTCTAACGTGTCCAACCCCTTAATAATCTTATACGTTTCGATAAGATCTCCTCTCATCCTTCTAAATTCCAGTGTATACAAGCCTAGTCGCTCCAGTCTTTCAACATATGACAGTCCCGCCATTCCGGGAATTAACCTAGTAAACCTACGCTGCACGCCCTCAATAGCAAGAATTGACTTTAGACTTTAGAGAGACACAGCGTGTAAACAAGTCTTCGGCCCACCGAGTTTGTGCCGACCAGCGATCACCCCGCATACTAGCACTATCGTACACACTAGAGACCATTTATAATTTCGCCAATTCACCTACAAACCTGCACGTCTTTGGATGTGTGGGAGGAAGCCGGAGAACCCGGAGAAAACCCACGCAAACTCCGTAACACACCAGCACCCATGGTCAGGATTGAACCCGGGTCTCTGGCGCTGCGAGGCAGCGACTCTACCCCTGCACCGCCGTGCCGCCATGACTCCTGGCGCTGTTCGAGTCCATAACCACTGCCGGCTTCATCAGTTTTGTGTCTCGTTGCAATCTCCAGGCCTCGAGCCTGATTCCTCCTGCAGGTTTATGACTGCGATCGGTTCCTCTCAGGAACCACAGCCACATTTCCCACGTACACACAACTACAAAAAGCACACGTTGGGAGAAGGATGCTCTTCTCGGTTTTTGCAGGATCCTTCACATGCACAGAAATGCCATGGCAACAATCTTAGTTGCAAACAAAATTTTTAATCATAATCCTTGCCCCACTTTTCACTCCTTTGATTGGCCTGTGGGTTTGGAGATTCTTATCCCAGTGGTTGAACACTCAACATTAATTGAACGAGGCTGAACTTTAGAGAGTCCCAATCCTGCCTAGGGCGGGGGAGGGGGGCGGGAAGGAACTGCAGATGCTAGTTTTTAAACCAAAGATGGACATAAAAGGCTGGAGTAACTCAGCGGGTCACAAGAACACAAGAAAGTAGGAGCAGGCCAACCGGCCCCTCGAGCCCGCTCCGTCATTCAATACGATCGTGGCTGATCCCACCCCAACCCTCTTCCCACTATCGCCCTTCTTCCCACCCAAAAGAACCGTGTGATCTCCTGGGAGAGGCGAAAAACCGGATAAAAACCCAGGCCAATTTGGGAAAAAAATCCAGGAAATTCCTCTCCGACCCCAAGCTAGGCGATCGAAACTTGTCCAGGAGATTACTTGGGTCTTATTATACTAACAATAGCTCATGTCCACTTCCCTGCCCGCTCCCCGTAACCCCTAATTCCCTTGTCCATTAAAAAACAATCTATTTCTGTTTTTAATTTATTTAACGTTCCTGCATCCACAGCTCCCTGAGGCAGCGAATTCCACAGACGAAACCACCCTCTGAGTGAAGAAGTTTCTCCTCATCTCAGTTTTAAAAGAGCCCCCTCTTATTCTAACACTATGCCCCCTAGTTCTGGTCTCCCCGATCATCGGAAACATCTTTAGCGCATCCACCCGATCACGATCTTATACGTTTCAATAAGATCGCCTCTCATTCTTCTAAACTCCAATGAGAAAACTCCAATGAGAAAAGTCAGGCAGCATCTTTGGAGAGAAGGAAGAGGTGACTTTTCGAGTCGAGTCCCTTCTTCAGGACGGTTAGTCAGTTTAAACTACAAAAGATTGTGGGAAAGAAAGGTAACGTCAATAGTTGAGAGTGCCCGAGCTACAGGGAGAGGTTGAGTAGGCTGGGTCTCTATTCCTCGGAGCGCAGGAGGATGTGGGGTGATTTTCTAGAGGGGTGTTAAAAATCATGAGAGGAATATATCGGGTAGATGCGCAGAGTCTCTTGCCCAGAGTAGGGGAATTGAGGACCCTTTTTAGTCAGAGGGTGGTGAATCTGTGGAATTCATTGCCACAGACACCTGTGGGAGGCAAAGTCAATGTATATTTTTAGGGCGGAGATTGACAGATTCTTGATTAGTACGGGTTTCAGGGGTTATGGGGAGAAGGCAGGAAGGAGGGATCAGCCATGATTGAATGGTGGAGTAGACTAGATGGGCCCAAATGGCCGAATGGCCTAATTCTGCTCCTAGAACTTATGAATTTATAGACAATAGACAATAGACAATAGGTGCAGGAGGAGGCCATTCTGCCCTTCGAGCCAGCACCGCCATTCAATGTGATCATGGCTGATCATTCTCAATCAGTACCCTGTTCCTGCCTTCTCCCCATACCCCGTGACTCCGCTATCCTTAAGAGCTCTATCCAGCTCTCTCTTGAATGCATTCAGAGAATTGGCCTCCACTGCCTTCTGAGGCAGAGAATTCCACAGATTCACAACTCTCTGACTGCAAAAGCTTTTCCTCATCTCAGTTCTATATGGCCTACCCCTTATTCTTAAATTGTGGCCCCTTGTTCTGGACTCCCCAGATACCAGAAGGCAGGTACCAGCGCAACGTTTGAGAAATATTTAGACAGACACATGGGTAGGGCAGGTTTAGAGGGATATGGGCCAAACGCAGGCAGGTGGGACTAGTGTAGATGGGACATGTTGGTCAGTGTGGGCAAGTTGGCTGACTATAATAGTTGTATGACATTTTCTCAGGCTCCTGAACAATGTTGTATATTTTGGGTCTTATTATGGAGGAAGGGATCCCAGATGGAAGATGAGGTGTCTTTAATGGTTCAACATGACTTTCTTGTCACGTGGGCATTGCACAATTAAATTCTTTTTGCAAGGACCACACATGTAGGAGTTGGCATATTTTGGCACCACTTACAAAATGTCCAAAGTCCGGTCATAAGATCATAAGGTCATAAGTGATAGAAGCAGAATTAGGCCATTCGGCCCATCAAGTCTAAGTCTACTCCGCCATTCAATCGTGGCTGATCTATCTCTTCCTCCTAACCCCATTCTCCTGCCTTCTCCCCATAACCTTTGACACCCGTACTTATCAATAATCTATCTATCTCTACCTTACATATATACATTGACTTGGCCTCCAAAGCCTTCCGTGGCAAAGAATTCCACCCTCTGACTAAAGAAATTTCTCCTCATCTCCTTCCTTAAAGGACGTCCTTTAATTCTGAGGCTATGACTGGTCCTAGACTCTCCCAATGGTGGAAACATCCTCTCCATATCCACTCTATCCAAGCCTTTCACAATTCTGTGCGGTTCAATGAGGTCCCCCCTCGTTCTTCTAAACTCCAATGAGTGCACACACTCCATGTACTGGAGTGGCTCTCGATCCAGGTAAGCCCAGGTGAGCCCAGGTAAGCCCAGGTGAGCCCAGGGCCTGTTCCGGCACCCTTGACCGGCTCGACCCGCCAGCCGATGTCCCTCTCCTCACCCTACTATCTGTGTCCTAGGGGTGCCTTGAAGGCGCTGGGGGAATTACCCCGGTCCCTCTGTCTCACCCAGAGTAGGGGCGAGTAGATGAGTCTTTCACCCAGACAAGGCAAATCAAGAGGACGTACGTTTAGAGTCATAGAGTCATACAGTGTGGAAACAGGCCCTTTGGCCCAACTTTGGGGGGGGGGGGGTGGAGGGGGGGAGGGGGGAATGGGGGGAGGGGGGGAGGGGGGAGGGTGGGGATGGGGGGGAGGGGGAGGAGGGGGAGGAGGGGGAGGAGGGGGAGGAGGAGTGGATTGCTGCCAGTCCATTAGTTGTTGATCATGCAGAGGGACCACAGCTGTCTAGTTTAGTCTAGTTCAGAGATGCAGCGCGGAAACAGGCCCTTCGGCCCACCGAGTCTGCTGCGGCCAGCGATCCCCACACATTAGCACTACCCTACACACTGGGGGCAATTTACACACACACCAAGCCAATTAACATACAAACCTGGACATCTTTGGAATAGACAATAGACAATAGGCAATAGGTGCAGGAGGTGGCCATTCGGCCCTTCGAGCCAGCACCACCATTCAATGTGATCATGGCTGATCATTCTCAATCAGTACCCCGTTCCTGCCTTCTCCCCATACCCCCTGACTCCGCTATCCTTAAGAGCTCTATCTAGCTCTCTCTTGAATGCATTCAGAGAATTGGCCTCCACTGCCTTCTGAGGCAGAGAATTCCACAGATTCACAACTCTCTGACTGAAAAAGTTTTTCCTCATCTCAGTTCTAAATGGCCTCCCCCTTATTCTTAAACTGTGGCCCCTTGTTCTGGACTCCCCCAACATTGGGAACATGTTTCCTGCCTCTAACGTGTCCAACCCCTTAATAATCTTACGTTTCGATAAGATCTCCTCTCATACGCTGGAATTTAGAAGGATGAGGGGGGATCTTATTGAAACATGTGATCATGGCTGATCATTCTCAATCAGCTCCGACTGCATTTTCAGCTTTCTTGAGCCAGGGATCCCATGAGAAGGTTACACATTTCACAGCAGCTTTAAGAACATTGTTGACCCTACCACTTCTGTAGGGCATCTATCGACGTGTCGAACAAAAGAATCTAAACCAAGGTTGAGTGCCACTTAATCCTTACTAACACTCGAGTTACTTCAGCATGCAGGCAATCCATTGACCTCTATTCACCACATTTACTTTACTTTACTTCAACTGATCATTTCTTAAACTAAATCAGAAAACTCATGTCTTGCACTTGGTATTAGCCGCATGAATGAATTGGCCAGATTCGCTCTGTTGGTAGGGGGTAGTCTTCTCTGAATTTTGAACTCAGGTCCCATCTTCTTGTAATGATTGGTCCCAGGTTGTCTCCGAGCCAAAGTCTCGGACTGCCCGTCTTTTATACTAATTTTTAATTTTCAATCTTGGAAAGGAAGCCTTTGTTCCAACCCAAGGTTCTCATGTCACTGAGGTCAATCATTTCAATTTGACAATCCACCAAGGGCTGAATAATGAAAACACATCTTCGTTCCTTAGACACAAAGTGCTGCAGCGACTCAACGGGACAGGCAGCATCTCTGGGAGAGAAGGAATGAAGAAGGGTCACGACCTGAAACGTCACCCATTCCTTCTCACCAGAGATGCTGCCTGTCCTGCTGAGTTACTCCTACACATTTTGTGCCTCGGTTCGGTTTAAACCAGCATTTGCAGTTCCTTTCTACACCTCATCAGTCTAGAGTTCCAAATGGCATCATCCGTTTCAAGGGCGACACGGTGGCGCAGTGGTAGAGTTGCTGCCTTACAGCGAATGCAGCGACGGAGACTCAGGTTCGATCCTGACTACGGGCGCCGTCTGTACGGGGTTTGTACGTTCTCCCCGTGACCTGTGTGGGTTTTTTCCGAGATCTTCGGTTTCCTCCCACACTCCAAAGTCGTACAGGTACGTAGGTTAATTGACTGGGTAAATGTAAAAATTGTCCCTAGTGTGTGTAGGATAGTGTTAATGTGCGGGGATCGCTGGGCGGCGCGGACTCGGTGGGCCGAAGGGCCTGTTTCCGCGCTGTATCTCTAAATCTAAAATCTAAATCCCACCGGAACCAGAGAGCAGTCCTGAACTACCATCTACCTCATTGGTGACCCTCAGACTATCCTTGATCAGAACGAAGATGGCTTTACCTTGCACTGAACGTGATACCCTTATCATGTCTCACTGTCAATGGCTCGATTGTAACCGTGTATTGTCTTTCCGCTGACTGGTTAGCACGCAACAAAAGCTTTTCACTGTACCTCAGTACACGTGGCAATAAACTAAACTGAACTGTTTATCATACTAAACTGAACTCATCATACAGTCCGTTTTCAAAATGGCCGTTCCCAGGCAGCTTATCTTCTCAAGGCCACACTGCCAAGCCATGAAGTGACCTTCAGCTCTACTCCCACCAAGAGGTCAATCACACTTCGCGCTGTCCACGAGCACCCTGGGAGATTTCCAGGTCCGTTGGGCACCGCGTGGAGTGGAAGTCATCCTCGATGGGGATTGCAATATAGTTGTGGAGGAGTTTATATCGTTTGACGTATATTATGGTGGAGGGTTTTGTTTAGTATTATATTGTACTGTAAATATTATTTTTAATAATTGATTCAATTATTTTTGGTTAAGAAAAAGAGGTCAATCACATGCCCATTTTCACAGTGCTTCTTTAGATTTAGAGAGATACAGCGCGGAAACAGGCCCTTCGGCCCACCGAGTCCGCGCCGCCCAGCGATTCCCGCGCATTAACACTATCCTACACACACTAGGGACAATTTTCATTTATTTTTTACATTTTACCCAGTCAATTAACCTACATACCTGTACGTCTTTGGAGTGTGGGAGGAAACCGAAGATCTCGGAGAAAACCCACGCAGGTCACGGGGAGAACGTACAAACTCCGTACATACGGCGCCCGTAGTCAGGATCGAACCTGAGTCTCAGGCGCTGCATTCGCTGTAAGGCAGCAACTCTACCGCTGTGCCACCGTGCCGAACAGCATTTGGCTGGTCCCAGTATTTCCTTCTGTCTCTTTTGCCAGCTAGTAATACACTCCCAAAGCATGTTGGGACACTTGACAACCAGTCCCTGGCCACAGCCTTAACTTCCTTGAGGTACTGGTCAAGCCGCATGTGGAGTATTGTGAGCAATTCTGGGCCCCATATCTGAGGAAGGATGTGCTGGCCCTGGAGAGGGTCCAGAGGAGGTTTACGAGAATGATCCCAAGAATGAGTGGGTTAACATACGATGAGCATTTGACGGCACCGGGCCTGTACTCGCTGGAGTTTAGAATGAGGAGGGACCACGTTGGAACTTACTGAATAGTGAAAGGCTTGGATAGAGTGGATGTGGAGAGGATGTTTCCACTGGTGGGAGAGTCTAGGACCAGAGGTCACAGCCTCAGAATTAAATGATGTTCCTTTAAGAAGGTATTTATTCACAAAATGCTGGAGTAACTCAGCAGGTCAGGCAGCATCTCAGGAGAGAAGGAATGGGTGACGTTTCGGATCGAGACACTTCTTCAGACTGATGTCAGGGGGGCGGGACAAAGGAAGGAAATAGGTGGAGACAGGAAGATAGAGGGAGATCTGGGAAGGAGGAGGGGAAGAGAGGGACAGAGGAACTATCTTTAGGAAGGGGTCGAGGAGGAACTTCATTAGCCAGAGGGTGGCGAATCTGTGGAATTCTTTGCCACACCAGGCTGTGGAGGCCAAGCCAGTGGATATTTTTAAGGCAGAGATAGATAAATTCTTGATTAGTACAGGTGTCAGGGGTTATGGGGAGATGGCAGGAGAATGGGGTGAGGAGTGAGAGATAGATCAGCCATGACTGAATGGCGGGGAAGGGTTGATGGGCCGAATGGCCTAATTCTGCTCCAATCTGCACCTTATCACCTTATGAACATATTTCTTCTGCCCTTTGGCACTAGCTTGACATGAGCAGCTCAGAATAGAGCAGTTCTTTCAGGTACTGGGTATTGGGCGTATGGATGATGTGACTGGCGCATCCGAGTCGCTGTCTAATGCGTGCCTCGATACTGGGGATTTTGGCCGGGGAGATGATGGTTCATTTATCCTGCCAGTGGATCTGGAAGGGTTATTCATTGTGGTCCTCGCAGGTTAATTATGTGCCATGTGGGATCCGTTCATGGCTCACTGCAAACTATGGGGCTTATAATTGCCTCTGGGAATCTGCTGCTCATGAAAACTAAAGTTGAGAGCTAACAGCTCATGACAGATAGCTCTGGTCTGTGACCTTCTGGGACTCTGTGATGCAATGGTACCTTGATTTGTTGCTTCTTCCGAGGCTGGAATTCCACTCTCCTGCCTGTAACGTCTGATAAAGTCTATTTGCAGAGTACGCTGACAAATAGACACAAGGGACCATGAGCTTGAAATAAGGTTTAGTTTAATTTAGTTCAGTTCAGTTCAGTTCAGTTCAGTTGGGTTTAGTTCAATTCAGTTTACTTCCATTCAGTTTCGTTCAGCTTAGTTTAGTTTAGGTTAATGTAGTTTGATTTTTTTTATTATTCTCTCTCATGTGTACTGAGATACAGTGAAATAGAAACATAGAAACATAGAAAATAGGTGCAGGAGTAGGCCATTCGGCTCTTCGAGCCTGCACCGCCATTCAATATGATCATGGCTGATCATCCAACTCAGTATCCCGTACCTGCCTTCTCTCCATACCCCCTGATCCCTTTAGCCACAAGGGCCACATCTAACTCCCTCTTAAATATAGCCAATGAACTGGCCTCAACTACCTTCTGTGGCAGAGAATTCCACAGATTCACCACTCTCTGTGTGAAAAAAAACTTTCTCATCTCGGTCCTAAAAGACTTCCCCCTTATCCTTAAACTGTGACCCCTTGTTCAGGACTTCCCCAACATCGGAACAATCTTCCTGCATCTAACCTGTCCAACCCCTTAAGAATTTTGTAAGTTTCTTGTAAATGATTTTGCTTGCGTGCTATCCAGTCAAAGGAAAGACTCTACATGAGTACAACCAAGCCATCCACAGTGCACATATATAGAATAACGGGTACAACATTTAGTGCAAAGATTGAAGTCTGGTAAAGTCCATGTGGCATAGAGTCATACAGCGTGAAAACAGGGCCTTTGGCCCAACTTGCCCACACCAGTCAACGTCCCATCCACACTAGTCCCAACTGCTTGTGTTTGGCTCATCTATATAATAAAACTTGTTTGTTTGTTTGTTCCTGAACTACAGCCAAAACGGTACACGATAGTGCGACAATTTTAGGCCCACCTTACTCACTGTCGTCCCGGGGTCCAATGGAGGAGGTTTCATTGAAATCGGTCTTATATTTTTTAAGTTATTCACATTTTAAACGTTTTAATACGCAGTAGGGGCCGTTGACCTCGGGTACGAGCAGGGCTCGGCCACCTGTCTCTTGGGGGAAGGAGAGCCAGGCCTGGGGGAGCAGAGGGTGCTGCACCAATGCAGGGGTGGTTTGGGCCCAATGGGTCCACTTGGTCTAGTATTCCTCTAAATCTATCCTATTCAAGTGCCTGTCTAAATGTTTCTTAAACACTGCGATGGTCCCAGCCTCAACTACCTCCTCTGGCAGCTCGTTTTATACACCCACCACCCTTTGCTTGAAAAAGATACCCCTCAGGTTCCTATTAAATCTTTTCCCCCTCACCTTGTTCTCGATTCCCCTACTCTGGGCAAGGGGCTCTGTGCGTCTACCCGATCTGATCTATTCCTCTCATGATTTTGTACATCTCCATAAGACCTCCCCCCATCCTCCTGCGCTACAAAGAATAAAGTCCTGGCCTGCTCAACCTCTCCCTGTAGCTCAGGCCTTCGAGACCTGGCAACATCCTCGTAAATCTTCTCTGCACCCTTTCCAGCTTGGCACCATCTTTCCTATAACATGCTGCACAGAACTGAACAATTCAGTTTAGTTTAGTTTAGTTTAGTGTGGTTTGGTTTAGTTGAGTTTATTATCATCCAAGCCGTTCAGTCAAAGAAATGACTGTATATGAATACAATCAAGCAATTTATTCAGCACATAGATAAAGGATAAATGGTTCAACATTTTTGGACAAAGATGTAACCTTGAAGTGTGGTAAAGTCCATGTGTCCTCTTTATTCAAGAGCTCTGCTTTTGATGGGAAAAAAATAGAAAAGCAGGGTATTTTTAGATGGTGAGAGATTTGTTTTATCTATTGATGTTTTGGGGGGAATATGGACACCGCCAGCCAGACCAGAATGCATCGCCCTTCACCCATTCCCTATGGCAAGATGTTGGTGAGCAACCTTCTTGAATCGCCACAGTCTTACCATGTGGAAACAGGCCCTTCGACCCTGCTTGCCCACGCTGGCCACCATGTCCCTCTACACTAGTCCCTCTACACCCGTCCCACCTGCCTGCGTTTGGTCCATCTATATACTAAAACTCTCATTTGTTTGTTTGTTCCTGAACTACAGCCAAAACGGTACACCATAGCGCGACAATTTTAGGCCCACCTTACTCACTGTCGTCCCTTTGGTGCTAATGGAAGAAGTTTCATTGAAATCGATGTTATATTTTAAAGTTATTCACATTTTAAAGTTTAAATCTACCGACAACCGGCGACCCAATCGTCGCGACTTAGGACGTCCACCTATGACCGCACCTATGACAACCTACGACCACACAGGCGACAACCTACGACAACCAAAGTCAACCTATGTCTTCCCGCGACAAGCTACGACCGTGTCGGCGACAACTGAAGACAATTCACGTCAATTTGGCCTCCGGTTTTGATGCCGGTACCTGTCACCGGTTGACGTAGGTCGTCGCCAATGGAATTCAACGAAGTCAGCACCGGCGACAACCTACGTCACCTGGCGACATCCTACAACAGCGCCTACCTCAGGAGACGTCAAGCTGCGCTCATTGGCGTCAAACCAACAGTTGTCGAAAAATTTTAAACGTTTCAGAATCCATCGGCGACTAGAAAAAGGCTACGACTATTTGGAGACGACTCACGGCCGTACAGGCGACGCCCCGGCGACCGTGTGGCGACCGCCTAGTCGCCTGTAGTCGCCTACAAAATCGCCTAAGTGGGACAGGGGCTTTACCTTCTTTTAAAATCATCCAGGGAATTTGTCATGGGGCGGCACGGTGGCGCAGCGGTATAGTTGCTGCCTTACAGCGAATGCAGCGCCTGAGACTCAGGTTCGATCCTGACTACGGCGCCGTCTGTACGGAGTTTGTACGTTCTCCCCGTGACCTGCGTGGGTTTTCTCCGAGATCTTCGGTTTCCTCCCACACTCCAAAGACGTGCAGGTATGTAGGTTAATTGACTGGGTAAAATGTAAAAAATGTCCCTAGTGTGTGTAGGATAGTGTTAATGTGCGATGATCGATGGGCGGCGCGGACCCGGTGGGCCGAAGGGCCTGTTTCCGCGCTGTATCTGTAAATCTAAATCTAGAAAAAAAATCTTTAAAAATCTCACTCGAGACTTAAGAAAATTTAGAATGTTTCATTAACATGTGAACCGGCAATGGAACTGGGAAATTCTTACTTGCCACAGCTTAACAGGCCCTTGAGTGCAATAACGCAAAAATATATACGCAATAATCAATACAATAATAAATTATCAATCAGTCATACTTGGTAATTAGACCATAACAGTGCAAAACCCATATCTGTAATGCAATCAAAACAAAGTCCAGCGTAGATCGTAGCTGCTGAGGTGGGTGTTGGTGTTGGTGTTGCAGAGTTTAAGAGTCTTGTGGTTTCAGGGTGGAAACAGTTCTTGAACCTGGAGGTCACAGTTTTCAAGCTCTTGTATCTTCTTCCCAACGGTAGTAGCGAGATGAGAGTGTGGCCATTCTGGTGTTAGTTTTACTTTAGTTTGGAGATACAGGCCCTTCAGCCCACCGAGTCCGCACCAACCAGCGATCCCCGCACAGTAACACTATCCTACGCACACTAGGGACGATTTACAATTATACCAAGCCAGTTAACCTACAAACCTGTACGTCTTCGGAGTGTGGGAGGAAAACGAAGATCTTGGAGAAAGCTCACGCAGGTCACGGGGAGTACGTACAAACTCTGTACAGAGAGCACCTGTAGTCAGGATCGAACCCGGGTCTCCGGCGCTGTAAGGCGGCAACTCTCCCGCTGCGACTCCGTGTCCCCTTTGATGAAAAAATGAAAATAACGTGCTAGAATAACTCAGCGGGCCAGGCAGCATCTCTGGAGAATGTGGATAGGCAATGGGACCCTTCTTCAGACCTTTCTTCAGACATGTTAGCTGCCTTTTTGTGGCAGCATCTCCTGTAGATCCCTTCAGTGGTGGGGAGGCCAGTATCTGTGGTCAGCATGGGTAAGTCGGGCCGAAGGGCTTGTTTCTGTGCTTTATCACACTATGCCCATGTTCTGATCCCCGTATTACTATGCTCTGTGTGTCATTATATGACATCTTTTATAATAAATTCCAGCGTTGTCCCAACTTCTGATGTCAGACTAACTATGGACAATAGACAATAGATAATTGGTGCAGGTGTAGGCCATTCGGCCCTTCGAGCCAGCACCGCCATTCAATGTGATCATGGCTGATCATTCACAATCAGTACCCCGTTCCTGCCTTCTCCCCATACCCCCTGACTCCACTATCATTAAGTGCTCTAACTAGTTCTTCTAACTAGTCATAAATTCATAAGTTCTAGGAGCATAATTTGTCCATTCGGCCCATCAAGTCTCTTCTGCCATTCAATCATGGTTGATTTATCTTTCCCTCTCAAGTCCATTCTCCAGCTTTCTCCCCATAACCCTTGACATCTGTACTAATCCAGAATCTGTCAATTTCTGCCTTAAAAATATCCATTGACTTGGAATCAACAGCCGTCTGTGGCAATTAATTCCACAGATTCACCACCCTCTGACTAAAGAAATTCCTTCCTGTCTCCTTTCTAAAGGTACAGTACGTCCTTTTATTCTGAGGCTAAGACCCCTGGTCCTAGACTCTCCCACTAGTGGAAGCATCCTCTCCACATCCACTCTATCCTGGCCTTTCACTATTCGGCAAGTTTCAATGAGGTTCCCCCTTATCCTTCTAAACTCCATTCTCAGCTTACCATTTGTTAACCCAATCATTCAGTCAGTAGTTTCTTGTTTTTGTCTCTTTCTCCTTTGTGTAAAATAGTTGGGACAAATTGGCTTCTTGCCGATCAATGGGGAATGTTACAGATTATATGGAAATCAGGAAGATGCTAACAAGAACATCCATTATCTCCAAATAATCTGAAGAAGGGTCTCGACCCGAAACGTCACCCATTCCTTCTCTCCCGAGATGCTGCCTGACCTGCTGAGTTACTCCAGCATTTTGTGAATAAATCTCCAAATAATGGATGTTCTTCCAAAACACTGGGTAAAGATCATCAGCTCCTTGAAGCTTATCGATTTTCAGGTTTGTTAACTTCTCTCTTAATCTGCTTTACTAATAAAAAAAATATTTTATATCCTCATTTGTACTGGACCATTGATTCTCCAATACTTCTGTGCATTTTGTTTATACCTTCTGGGAACAAAGGCACAAAGTACTTAGAGTCGTAGAATAATTCAGCATGGAAACAGGCCTAAACCTCCATGCCAAGCTATGTGCCCTTCCAACACCCTAGTCGTCGCACTAGTTTCGCTGTCGTCCTGCTGAGTTTTCACTCATAATCCTTCCCCACAGCCAACAATGAACCATTGTGGGCTCCGCCTTTCCTTGATCATCGCTGCTGGCTTTGATCTGTCTTTTTGCATATCTTTCCTTCATTTGTTCCATGTACCATTTTCTTACCTCTCGGTTCCCTCTCCCCTGACTCTCACTCAGTCTGAAGGGGGGTCTCGACCCGAAACCTCGCCCATTCCTATTCTCCGGAGATGCTGCCTGATCCGCTGAGTTACTCCAGCATTTTGCACCGGAGATGAGGAAGAACTTTTTCAGTCAGAGAGTGGTGAAGGTGTGGAATTCTCTGCCTCAGAAGGCAATGGAGGCCAGTTCGTTGGATGCTTTCAAGAGAGAGCTGGATAGAGCTCTTAAGGATAGCGGAGTGAGGGGGTATGGGGAGAAGGCAGGAACGGGGTACTGATTAAGAGTGATCAGCCATGATCGCATTGAATGGCGGTGCTGGCTTGAAGGGCTGAATAGCCTACTCCTGCACCTATTGTCTATTGTCTATTGTCTATTGTCTATATTGTCTTTGCAATCTAAGCTAGTCCTATTTGCCAACGTTAGGCCCTTATCCCTTTACGTCTTTCCAATCCATGTACCTGCCCAGAAAAAAAGTCACAAAGTGCCGGGGTAGCCGAGCAGGACAGTCAGCGTCACTGAAGAACATGAATAAGTGACATTAATGACCGGGAGCCACCTTCAGACGGAGTTGGGTCAGAACCCAAAACCTCACCTTTTCCTGTCCTCCGGAGATGCTGCCTGACCCACTCACTTACTTCAGTACTTTGTGTCTTTTATTCCGTAACCCAGCATCTGCGGTTCCTTGCCTCTCCCCGTACCTGTCCAAGTGTGTTTTAAATGCTGTTATATTGCCTGCCTCAACCACCTCCTCTGTCAGCTTGTTCCATACACCCACCACCCTCTGTGCGAACATGTTTCCTCTCTGGTAACTTTTTAGTTTAGTTTAGTCATGTCTAGAGATACAATGTGGAAACATGGAACACATTGGAAACATTTGGAACATGTTTCCTGCCTCCAGTGTGTCCAGTCCCTTGATAATCTTATATGTTTCAATAAAATCCCCTCTCATCCTTCTAAATTCCAGAGTATACAAGCCTAATTCAAGATTAGTACGGGTGTCAGGGGTTATGGGGAGAAGGCAGGGGAATGGGGTTAGGAGGGAGAGATAGATCAGCCATGATTGAATCAGTACCCCGTTCCTGCCTTCTCCCCATACCCCCTGACTCCGCTATCCTTAAGAGCTCTATCTAGCTCTCTCTTGAATGCATTCAGAAAATTGGCCTCCACTGCCTTCTGAGTCAGAGAATTCCACAGATTCACAACTCTCTGACTGAAAAAGTTTTTCCTCATCTCCGTTCTAAATGGCCCACCCCTTATTCTTAAACTGTGGCTCCCCGTGACCTGCGTGGATTTTCTCCGAGAACTTCGGTTTCCTCCCACACTCCAAAGACGTACAGGTTTGTAGGTTAATTGGCTTGGGTTTGTATACTTGGTATAATTGTAAATTGTCCCCGGTGTGTGTGGGATAGTGTTAATGTGCGGGGATCGCTGGTCGGGTGTGAGCTCGGTGGGCCGAAGGGCCTGTTACCAGGTTGTATCTCTAAACTAAACTAAACTAAAGGGACACAGCAAGGCATAGGACACACACCTACGCTGAGCACAAACAGGGACCATTGGGAATACGTTGACCACTTTGTAAATTTGTCGGCACCCTTTGGTTTAGTTTAGTTCTGTTTAGAGATGCTGCGCAGAAACAGGCTCTTCGGACCACCGAGTCCGCGCCGGCCAGCAATCTCCACACACCTGGAGTATTGCGTACAGTTTTGGTCTCCTAATCTGAGGAAAGACATTCTTGCCATAGAGGGAGTACAGAGAAGGTTCACCAGATTGATTCCTGGGATGGCAGGACTTTCATATGAAGAAAGACTGGATAGACTCGGCTTGTACTCGCTGGAATTTAGAAGATTGAGGGGGGATCTTATAGAAACTTACAAAATTCTTAAGGGGTTGGACAGGCGAGATGCAGGAAGATTGTTCCCGATGTTGGGGAAGTCCAGAACAAGGGGGTCACAGTTTAAGGATAAGGGGGACCGAGATGAGAAAGTTTTTTTTTCACACTGAGAGTGGTGAATCTGTGGAATTCTCTGCCACAGAAGGTAGTTGAGGCCAGTTCATTGGCTATATTTAAGAGGGAGTTAGATGTGGCCCTTGTGGCTAAAGGGATCAGGGGGTATGGAGAGAAGGCAGGTACGGGATACTGAGTTGGATGATCAGCCATGATCATATTGAATGGCGGTGCAGGCTCGAAGGGCCGAATGGCCTACTCCTGCACCTATTTTCTATGTTTCTATGTTTCTACCAACACTATCCTACACCCACTAGGGACAACTTACACTTAGACAGAGCCAGTGAACCTACAAACCTGTGCGTCTTTGGAGTGTGGGAGGAAACTGAAGATCTCCCAGGCGGGTCACGGGGGAGAACGTACAAACTCCGTGCAGACAAGACTCCGGCGCTGCGCGCGCTGTAAGGCAGCAACTCTGCCTCTGCGCCACCGTGCCGTCCTTTGTATGTGGCCAGATACTTTGTGTGTGGTATGCAAAGCAAGGAATATCACCATGACATGTGATTATAATAAGAGTATCAGTATCGAATATTAGCCCGAGAATTGCGATCGTTTTGGAATGTAAGTGCTTGCAACGTTTCCCTCCATCTCCTCCTCCTCCTCCTCCTCCTCCTCCTCTTCCTCCTCCCTCCTCCTCCTCCTCCTCCTCCCCCCCCCCCTCCCTTCCCCCCCCCCCCCGTAGAAACTGGATTTACCTGCAGTCAAGACACTGTGTTGGTGAAGCGCAAGATGTTGCATTTTCGGATGTCAAACCCGGGTAGGACTTTCACAGTGAACAGCAGGGCTCTGGGGAGCTTTGTAGAACAGAGAGACCTTGGAGTAATAGTACATTGTTTCCAGAGAGAGGCATTCCAAGCAGACAAGAGTCAGGAGAGTCAGGACTGTTTTATTGTCATGTGTACTGAGACGGCATAATGATAGTCTTACTTTCAGCAGCTCAACCCGGTCTATAAACGCAGTACTCAATACATAACATAACAAACAAAACATTTTAAAAGGTTCAATAAATGAAAAGCCCAATATAGTGCAGAAACAAAACGAAGACCATTTTAAGGCTCCTACACCTCCGGAGCGCCATAGAGCCATAGAGCACGGAAACTGGTCCTTCGGCCCAACTTGCCCCTGCCGACCAAGATGCCCCATCTACACTCTTCCCCCCTGCCTGCATTTGGCCCATATCCCTCTCAACCTTTCAATAGACAATAGACAATAGGTGCAGGAGGAGGCCATTCAGCCCTTCGAGCCAGCACCACCATTCAATGTGATCACGGCTGATCATTCTCAATCAGTACCCCCGTTCCTTCCTTCTCCCCATACCCCCTGACTCCGCTACCCTTAAGAACTTTATTAGCTCTCTCTTGAATACATTCAGAGAATTGGCCTCCACTGCCTTCTGAGGCAGAGAATTCCACAGATTTACAATTCTCTGACTGAAAAAGTTTTTCCTCATCTCCGTTCTAAGTGGCCTACCCCTTATTCTTAAACTGTGGCCCCTGGTTCTGGACTCCCCCAACATTGGAAACATGTTTCCTGCCTCTAACGTGTCCAACCCCTTAATAATCTTATATGTTTCAATAAGATCTCCTCTCATCCTTCTAAATTCCAGTGTATACAAGCCTAGTCGCTCCAGTCTTTCAACGTACGTCAGTCCCGCCATTCCGGGAATTAACTTAGTAAACCTACGCTGCACGCCCTCAATAGCAAGAATATCCTTCCTCATATTTGGAGACCAGAACTGCACACAGTACTCCAGGTGCGGTCTCACTAGGGCCCTGTATAACTGCAGAAGGACCTCTTTGCTCCTATACTCAACTCCTCTTGTTATGAAGGCCAACGTTCTATTGGCTTTCTCCCCTCTGTTTGCGCAAACACCGTTTTATTTGGCAATGCAAAAGAATGTTTCACTTGTAGAATGCAACCTTCAATGAATGACGCCTTTGAAAAATAATGTTCTGCCTGTCCAAGGTTAGAACTGTCAACTGCTCCCCCTATGGGAGATGCCATTGTACTGCAAAGCCTGGAAAATCTTCCCCTGTGTTTCGTTTAGTTTAGAGATGCAGCAGGGAAACAGGCCCTTCGGCCCATCGATTCCGTGCTCACCGGCGATCACCCCATACACTGGCACCATCCCACACACTAGGGACAATTTACAAATCTTACCAAAGCCAATTAACCTATAAACCTGTACGTTTTTGGAGTGTGGGAGGAAACCGGAGCACCCGGAGAAAACCCACGCAGGTCACGGGGAGAACGTACAAACTCTGTACAGACGGCACCCGTGGTCAGGATGCAACCTGGGTCTCTGGCGCTGTAAGGCAGCAACTCTACCGCTGCGCCACCGTGCTGTGCAGTGTGATTGAAAGATACAGAATGGAAACAGGCCCTTCGGCCCAGCGAGTGCATGCCCACCATTGCCTACACACTAGGGGACAATTTACAGGGGTTGAGGTACAGTGAAAAGCTTTTTGTTGCATGCTAACCCGTTGAGTTAGTCTAGCACTTTGTGGCTATCTTTGATGGATATACCAGTATCTGCACTTCCTTTGTACACAGAACTGTACACCAGAGAAACGGGCCCTTCAGCCCACAATGCTTGTGCCGACCACGATACCAAATTAAACCTATCTCATCTGCTTGTACATGATCCATGTATTCCCTGCACGTCCATGTGGGCTCCGGGGAGGAAGGATGTGCTGGCCCTGGAGAGGGTCCAGAGGAGGTTTACAAGAATAATCCCAGGAATGAGTGGGTTAACCTATGATGAGCGTTTGTCAGCACTGGGCCTGTACTCGCTGGAGTTTAGAAGTATGAGGGGGGACCTCATTGAAACGTACAGAATAGTGAAAGGCTTGGATAGAGTGGATGTATGAAGAGGATGTTTCCACCAGTGGGAGAGTCTAGGATTTGAGGTCAAAGCCTCAGAATTAAAGGACCTTATTTTAGGAAGGAGATGAGGAGAGATTTCTTTAGTCAGAGGGTGGTGGAATTCTTTGCGGCAGAAGGCTGTGGAGGCCAAGTCAGTGGATATTTTTAAGGCAGAGATAGATAGATTCTTGATTAGTACGAGTGTCAGAGGCTATTGGGAGAAGGCAGGAGAATGGGGTTAGGAGGGAGAGATAGATCAGCCATGATTGAATGGCGGAGTGGACATGATGGGCCGAATGGCCTAATTCTATTCCCATTCCTTATGACCTTACGTGCCTATCCCAAAGTCTCTTAATCGCCACTATCATACCTTCCTCCAACACAACTCCTGGCAGTTCCAGCTCCCACCCCTCTCTGCGTAAAAAAATTACCCTCAAACCTCCATCAAAACTTCCTCCTGTCACCTCTAGCGTTGGATATTTCCACGCTGGGAAAAGGTTCTGACTCTCTACCCTGTCTATGCCTCTCGTAATTTTTTTCTATCCCCTCGACGTCTGAAATGAGATGTGTGGGAGGTTTCTTACACAGAGGGTGGGGGGTGGGGTGGGGGTGGGGGGGGCTGGAACACATTGTCAGGGACGCGCTGTGGAGTAGTGTAGCACTATCCCACCTTAAAGAGGAAGGCTCAGAGGTGGTGTCGGAAGGAACTGCAGACGCTGGTTTAAACCAAAGATAGATGCATAAAAGCTGGAGCAACTCAGCAGGTCAGGCAGCATCTCTGGAGAGAAGGAA
>NC_135953.1:9543472-9623472 GCF_053455715.1 Rhinoraja longicauda | reverse complement strand
GTGTGTTTCTTTAAGTGTGTGTGCGTGTGCTTGTGTGTGTATGCATGTCTATAAGTGTGTGTAAGTGTGTATTTGTGTGTACGTGCGTGTCTTTAAGTGTGTGTGCGTGTGTTTGTGTCTTTAAGTGTGTGCGTGTCTAAGTGTGTGTGTGTCTTTGTGTGTGTGTGTTTGTGTCTTTAAGTGTGTGTGAATCTTTAAGTGCGTGTGCGTCTTTAAGTGTGTGTCTAAGTGTGTGTGCGTGTCTTTCTGTGTGTGTGTGTGTGTGTGTCTAAGTGTGCGTGCGTGTCTTTCTGTGTGTGTGTGTATGTCTAAGTGTGTGTGCGTGTCTTTCAGTGTGTGAGTGTGTTTTTGTGTCTTTAAGTGTGTGTGTGTCTAAGTGTGTTTGCGTGTCTTTCTGTATGTGTGTGTGTGTTTGTGTCTTTAAGTGTGTGTGTGTGTATCTAAGTGTGTGTGCGTGTCTTTCTGTGTGTGTGTGTGTGTGTGTGTGTGTCTAAGTGTGTGTGTGTCTGAGTGTGTGTGTGTGTGTCTGTGTCTTTAAGTGTGTGTGTGTGTCTAAGTGTGTGTGTGTGTGTGTGTGTGTGTGTGTCTAAGTGTGTGTGTGTGTGTGTGTGTCTAAGTGTGTGTGTGTGTGTGTGTGTCTAAGTGTGTGTGTGTGTGTGTGTGTGTGTGTGTGTCTAAGTGTGTGTGTGTGTGTGTGTGTGTGTCTAAGTGTGTGTGTGTGTGTGTGTGTGTGTCTAAGTGTGTGTGCGCGTCTTTCAGTGTGTGAGTGTGTGTTTGTGTCTAAGTGTGTGTGTGCGTGTCTTTCTGTCTCTCTGTGTTTGTGTGTGTGTGCTGTGTCTTTAAGTGTGTGTGTGTGTGTCTAAGTGTGTGTGCGTGTCTTTCAGTGTGTGAGTGTGTGTTTGTGTCTTTCAGTGTGTGTGCGTGTCTTTAAGTGTGTGTGTGTGTCTAAGTGTGTGTGCGTGTCTTTCAGTGTGTGAGTGTGTGTTCGTGTCTTTCAGTGTGTGTGCGTGTCTTTAAGTGTATGTGTCCTAAACTACTTTAGTTATGTTAATGAGTGCATGTATAAGTAAGTGCGTGTGTGAGTGTGGGTTTGTGTGCGGCTGTAAGTGCGTGTGTGATGGTGAATGTGGTTGAAACACAGTTTATATACAGACACACACATATATATACATTTATTTATAAATACATATATATATTGACGGCGACCGCTTCCTTTTTATTCGAGGCTGTTTTATTATTGCACTATCCCGTTGCTCGAGAACGTGTGGATTTAGTGGAGTTTGTCCTCCTCTCCCCTCCTCTCCCCCGGCTCCAGCCGTAGAAGGGGGGAGAGGTGACTGCGGCTTTTAAAGATCGGCGGGTCTGTGGCTGGTGGAGGCGGGACTGGCAAAGCCTTCGCTTGGTCTCGTCGACTGCCCTGTGCAATCTGGTCTGGCCGAGAGAGAGAGAGAGAGAGAGAGAGGGGGGGGGGACGGGGGACGCTGAGACAGACACAGAGTGGAGAAGGTGAAGACTGTCTTGGGTGTCAGGGTTAACGAGAAGGCACTGATATTATTAACCCTAGACAGACACAACAAGCTGGAGAGGTCAGGCAGCATCTCTGGAGAACACATACCGAATAGTGAAAGGCTTGGATAGAAACATAGAAACATAGAAAATAGGTGCAGGAGTAGGCCATTCAGCCCCTCGAGCCTGCACCGCCATTCAATATGATCATGGCTGATCATCCAACTCAGTATCCTGTACCTGCCTTCTCTCCATACCCCCTGATCCCTTTAGCCACAAGGGCCACATCTAACTCCCTCTTAAATATAGCCAATGAACTGGCCTCAACTACCTTCTGTGGCAGAGAATTCCACAGATTCACCACTCTCTGTGTGAAAAAAAACGTTCTCATCTCGGTCCTAAAAGACTTCCCCCTTATCCTTAAACTGTGACCCCTTGTTCCGGACTTCCCCAACATCGGGAACAATCTTCCTGCATCTAGCCTGTCCAACCCCTTAAGAATTTTGTAAGTTTCTATAAGATCCCCCCTCAATCTTCTAAATTCCAGCGAGTACAAGCCGAGTCTATCCAGTCTTTCTTCATATGAAAGTCCTGCCATCCCAGGAATCAATCTGGTGAACCTTCTCTGTACTCCCTCTATGGCAAGAATGTCTTTCCTCAGATTAGGAGACCAAAACTGTACGCAATACTCCAGGTGTGGTCTCACCAATGCCCTGTACAATAGAGTGGATGTGGAGAGGATGTTTCCACTAGTGGGAGAGTATGGGATCAGAGGTTTTCTTAGCCTCAGAATTAAAGGACGTTCCTTTAAGAAGGAGATGTGGAGGAATTTATTTAGTCAGAGGGTGGTGAATCTGTGGCATTCTTTGCTGAGATGCTGCCTGACCTGCTGAATTACTCCAGCATTTTGTGAATAAATACCTTTGATTTGTACCAGCATCTGCAGTTATTTTCTTACACACGCTGTGGAGGCCAAGTCAGTGGATATTTTTAAGGTGGAGATAGATAGATTCTTGATTAGCACGGGTGTCAGCGGTTATGGGGTTAGGAGGGAGAGACATGATTGAATGGCCCAATTCTGCTCCTGTCACTTATGAACTTATGAATTAACTTATAAATACTTTTTCAGTTTCTCAGGGGTCTTTCCTAAAGTAACTCAGATACTGAACGCTGTTTAACGCCTGCATGCTGTAGGGGATGAATTTGAAGACCGTTCAGCCCTTCGTGCTCTGCTAACCCCTTTGATAGCTATGACCAGCGAGTCTGCAGAACACGCTTTCCCAGCTCTTCCAAATGGTTTCCCATCTGCCATCTATCCGGGCGGCACGGTGGTGCAGTGGTAGAGTTGCTGCCTCACAGCGCCAAAGACCCGGGTTCAATCCCGACCTTGGGCGCCGTCTGTACGGAGTTTGTACCTTCTCCCCGTGACCTGCGTGGGTTTTCTCCGTGATCTCTGATTTCCTCCCACACTCCAAAGATGTAGGAGGTTTGTTGGTTAACTGGCTTGGTATAAATGTAAAATTGTCCCTGGAGTGTGTAGGATAGTGTAAATGTGCAGGGATCGCTGGCCTGTGCAGGCTCGGTGGGCCGAAGGGCCTGTTTCAGCTCTGTATCTCTAAACTAAACTAAAATAGAGGAATAGATTGGGTAGACGCACAGAGTCCCTTGTGAATCGAGGACCGGAGGACATAGGTTTAAGGTGACGGGGAAAAGATTTAATAGGAATCTGAGGGGTTACTTTTTCACCCAGAGGGTGGTGGGTGTACGGAACAAGCTGCCAGAGGAGGTAGTTGAGGCAGGGACTATCCCAACATTTAAGGAACTGTTAGACAGGCGCATAGATAGGACAGGTTTGGAGGGATATGGACCAAATGCTGGCGTTTGGGACTAGTGTAGCTGGGACATGTTGGCCCGTGTGGACAGGTTGGGTGGAAGGGCCTGTTTCCAAACTGTATCACTCTATGGCTTTAAAACATAAACTAGCCGGTCCCCTTTGAAAAGTTATTATTAGATCTACTCCCTCTGTCGTGCTAGTCAGACACACAGATTCTAACAGCTGGCAGCCTTCAAACAGAAACCTTCACCTTTCCCCTGGTTGCCTTTTCTTTGAAACATTAGACCAAAGGACATAAGAGCAGAATCAAGCCTGCCCCCCATTCGACCATGGCTGGTCTATCTTCCCCCCTCAACCCCATTCTCCAGCCTTATCACCCGTAACCCTTCATGCCCTGAACTAATCAAGAATCTATATCGCTCTCCGCTTTAAGAATACTCAATTCTTGCTATTGAGGGCGTGCAGCGTAGGTTCACTAGGTTAATTCCCGGAATGGCGGGACTGTCATATGTTGAAAGACCGGAGCGACTAGGCTTGTATACACTGGAATTTAGAAGGATGAGAGGAGATCTTATCGAAACGTATAAGATTATTAAGGGGTTGGACACGTTAGAGGCAGGAAACATGTTCCCAATGTTGGGGGAGTCCAGAACAAGGGGCCACAGTTTAAGAATAAGGGGTAGGCCATTTAGAACTGAGATGAGGAAAAACTTTTTCAGTCAGAGAGTTGTGAATCTGTGGAATTCACTGCCTCAGAAGGCAGTGGAGGCCAATTCTCTGAATGCATTCAAGAGAGAGCTGGATAGAGCTCTTAAGGATAGCGGAGTCAGGGGGTATGGGGAGAAGGCAGGAACGGGGTACTGATTGAGAATGATCAGCTATGATCACATTGAATGGCGGTGCTGGCTCAAAGGGCCGAATGGCCTCCTCCTGCACCTATTGTCTATTGTCTATTGACTATTGTCTATTGACTTGGCCTCCACCTCTGTCTCTGGTAACAAATGGTACAGATTCACCACCCACTAGCTAAAGAAATTTAGTTTAGGTTTGGAGATAAAGCGAGGGAAAAGGCCCTTCGGCCCACCGAGTCCATGCTGGCCAGCGATCACGCCATGCACACTCGGGACAATCTAACACTCCTTAGGGAATATTCACGAGTTTGTGACACACAGCAGGAATGTATTTTTAAAACACTAGATTTCTAAATGTTATTGTTAAAGCTGAGTGTGTGCACTGTAGACCAGTAGATAGACACAGCGGGTCAGGCAGCAACTCTGTTGGGAAGGAATGGGTGACGTTTCGGGTCGAGGCCCTTCTTCAGACTGATTCCCTTGATTCCAAGCACTATAGCCCCAAGAGCTATATCCAGCTCTCTCTTGAAAACATCCAATGAATTGGCCTCCACTGCCTTCTGTGGCAGAGAATTCCACAGATTCACAACTCTCTGGCTGAAAATGTATTTTTCCTCATCTCAGTCTTAAATGGCCTACCCCTTATTCTTAAACTGTGACCCCTGGTTCTGGACTCCCCCAACATGGGGAATATTTCTCCTGCATCTAGCCTGACCGATCCCTTAAGAATTTGTTATGTTTCTGTAAGATCCCCTCTCATGGGGTATGGGGAGAAGGCAGGAACGGGGTACTGATTGAGAGTGATCAGCCATGATCGCATTGAATGGTGGTGCTGGTTCGAAGGGCTGAATGGCCTACTCCTGCACCTATTGTCTATTGTCTATTGTCTATCCTTCTAAATTCCAGTGAATACAAGCCCAGTCGACCCATTCTTTCATCATATGTCAGTCCCGCCATCCCGGGAATTAACCTGGTGAACCTACGCTGCACTCACTCAATAGCAATAATGTCCTTCCTCGAACTAGGAGACCAAAACTCCACACAATACTCCAGCTGTGGTCTCACCAGGGCCCTGTACAATCGCAGTGCTGTGGTACACAGTGTAACGAACGCCAATAAGCCTGCTACTGAGGCAGAACTGATATCAATGTTACTTTCAAGTGGTCACAAAATGCTGGAGTAACTCATCGGGTCAGGGCAGCGTCTCTGGAGCAAAGGAATGGGTGACGTTTCGGGTCGAGGCCCTTCTTCAGACACTGAGAGTCAGGGGAAACGAGGATATATAGACGGTGATGTAGAGAGATATGTGGAACAAATGAATGAAAGATACGCAAAAAAAGTAACGATGATAAAAGAAACAGGCCAGAGGTATCGCAAAATGCTGGAGTAACTCAGCAGGTCATAGAAACATAGAAACATAGAAACAGAAAATAGGTACAGGAGTAGGCCATTCGGCCCTTCGAGCCTGCACCGCCATTCAATATGATCATGGCTGATCATCTAGCTCAGTATCCCGTACCTGCCTTCTCTCCATACCCCCTGATCCCTTTAGCCACAAGGGCCACATCTAACTCCCTCTTAAATATAGCCAATGAACTGGCCTCAACTACCTTCTGTGGCAGAGAATTCCACAGATTCACCACTCTCTGTGGTCAGGCAGCATCTCTGGAGAGGAATGGGTTTCCTTCGAGTCCCGAAACATCACCCATTCCTTCTCTCCGGAGATGCTGCCCTGACCTGCTGAGTTACCCCAGCGTTTTGTAACACCTTCGATTTGTACCAACATCTGCAGTTATTTCCCTAAAGAAACAGGCTCCTGTTAGCTTCCTGCTCGCTTAAAGTGGTATCATTCGCACCACAATGAAATACCTCCACAGCCTATCGTTCCCGTTCCTGTTAAATTAAGGGAATCCCTTTAAGTACCCCTGTCATCCACGGACAGACCGGTGTTGTCCTTGCTGAATTGCCCCAAGGGCATTTTGATGTCAGATAAGAGTCCGTGGGGACACAGCTGAGGGGGGTCTGGAGTCATGTTCGCACCAGGCAGGAGTATAATGTCGGCAGATTAGCTTCTGAGACCGAACGACCGACTGACAGACTGCAGAGAGAAACAGATGGTTCTTTACAACATCAGCACCTCCCCGGTCGGTGCGGGCGGTGTTTGGTTTTTTTTTTTCTTCGCCGCAGCAGATTTAGTTCATTAATGTTAATTAATTATTTAGCTAGTCGGTCGTGGTGAAGAGAGCTCTCTCGGCACGCTGCCCTTCACCAGCAGGAGCCCTCAGCAGGATGTTAGGTTGGGACATTCCATCGCAGTTGTGCAAGAGGTCTGGAGAAGGGTCTCGACCCAGAAACGGCACCTGTTCCTTTTCTCCAGAAGCGCTGTCTGTCCCGCCGTTCACAAGTTGACGAGTTATAGGGAGTTGAATTGGGCCATTCGGCCCATCGACCTGCGCGGGATAACCACCTACGAGGCGAATCAACCAGAACCAGAGTCCACTCCGCCATTCAACCTTGGCTGATCTCTGCCTCCCAATCCCATTATCCTGCCTTCTCCCCATAATGTTTCTATGTTTCTAACCCTTGACACCAAGAATTTGTTTATCTCTGCCTTAAAAATATCCACTGACTTGGCCTTCACAGCTCTCTGTGGCAATGAATTCCACAGATTAACTACCCTCTGACTAAAGAAGTTCGTCCTTGCCTCCTTTCTGAAAGAGCGCCCTTTAATTCTGAGGCTCTGACCTCTGGTCCGAGATTCTCCCACCAGTGGAAACATCCTTTCCACATCCACTCTATCTACGCCTTTCATTATTCTGTAAGTTTCAATGAGGTCCCCCCTCAACCTTCTAAACTCCAGCGAGTACAGGCCCAGTGCTGTCAAACGCTCATCATCTGCCAACCCACTCGTTCCTGAGTTGCTCCAGTTTTTTTGTGTCGAAACCAGCACCTGCAATTCCTTCCTCCACAGTTGGAGTGTTGTGCTCAGTTTTTTTTAGATTTAGATTTGATTTAGAGATACCGTGCGGAAACAGGCCCTTCGACCCACTGGGTCCGCGCCGCCCAGCGATCCCCGCACACTAACATTATCCTACACACACAAGGGACAATTTTTACATTTTACCCAGCCAATTAACCTACATACCTGTACGTCTTTGGAGTGTGGGAGGAAACCGAAGATCTCGGGGAGAACGTACAAGCTCCATACAGACGGCGCCCGTAGTCAGGATCGAACCTGAGTCTCCGGCGCTGCATTCGCTGTAAGGCAGCAACTCTACCGCTGCGCCACCGTGCCGCACATTTGGGCACCCTGCTGTTGGAAGGATGCCATGAAGCTGGGAAGGCTACAGAGAAGATTTAGGAGGATGTCACCAGGACTCGAGGGACCCAGTCCCCGGGAGTGAATGGACAGGCTAGGACCTTATTGATTTGAGAGCAGGAGTCTGAGGGGTGATCTTATAGAGGAGGTTACAATTATGGGGGGGGGGGGGGGAGGGGGGGGGAGGGGAAGGACAGGGTGAATGCACACAGCATTTTTTCCAATGTGGATCCAACATGGCTAACCACGCTCTAGTTCTTTAAACAAGGGTCCAGAACAAGGGGCCACAGTTTAAGAATAAGGGGTAGGCCATTTAGAACTGAGATGAGGAAAATCTTTTTCAGTCAGAGAGTTGTGAATCTGTGGAATTCTCTGCCTCAGAGGGCAGTGGAGGCTAATTCTCTGAATGCATTCAAGAGAGAGCTGGATAGAGCTCTTAAGGATAGCGGAGTCAGGGGGTATGGGGAGAAGGCAGGAACGGGGTACTGATTGAGAATGATCAGCCATGATCACATTGAATGGCGGTGCTGGCTCGAAGGGCCGAATGGCCTCCTCCTGCACCTATTGTCTATTGTCTATTGTCTATTGTTTATTGTCTATTGTCTATTGTCTAAAGGGTTGGGAAGTGCAGGGTGGTGCAGCGGTAGAGTTGCTGCCTCACAATGCCAGGGACCCACGTTTGATCCTGACCTCCGGTGCTGTTTGTACTTTCTCCCTGGGTTTTCTCCGGGTGGTCCAGTTCCCTCACACGTTCCAAAGGCGTGCAGGTTGGGACACCATCCTAAACCCTCTAGGGACAATTAAGCTACAAACCTATACCAAGACAATTAACCTACAAACCTGCACGTCTTTGGAGCGTGGGAGGAGACCGGAGATCTCGGAGAAAACCCACGCAGGTCACGGGGAGAACGTGCAGACTCCGCGCAGACGGGCACCCGTGGTCAGGATCGAACCCGTGTCTCCGGCGCTGTAAGGCGGCAGCTCTACCGCTACACCGCCCAGATGCCCAGATGCTGCCTGACCCGTTGAGTTACTCCAGCAGTTCGTGGCTACCTTCAGCATCAACCAACAGTTCCGTCCTACACAGAGTGATGTGACCAGTTGTGGCCTGAGCAGTTTCCTATTCTGCGCCATAAATATGAGTAGTTCTCCAAACCAGCAGGGAATCTGAACAAAACACAGGCTGGAAGTAATTCTCATGTTTCAAAGGTTGTTTTCTGCTGGTGGAGAAACGCATTAGTGTTTTCGTGATGCCAGTGATGGATGGTACATCATCCACCTGTCTCAGCGTGCAGTTTCATCCACCGGTCCTGCTGAGCCGGATGGCCACAACGCATAGATCAACTTGCACTTTACCCTGTCCAAAACTGTTACAACTGTTCGTTTCGTTGGGTTGCTGCTGTCTAAATTACCTAAATTAGTGCATCGTATGGGAGGCGCATTCCCAATCTCGTTGTTCCCCCAGGGTACAATGACAATAAAGATATATTGTATTGTATTGTATTGTATCACCAATCTCATCTCTGGAATTCACACCAACCCAACACCATTATCATGGACTTTCTTTTCCACCAGCATCAACCCACAGGTACAATTTTTCGCTGTGCTTTAGTTTCGAACGTTCAGACTTTCAAACCAGCTCCCCTGTTTAAAATATGAATCAATTCCTTTAATAGGAAACTGTGGAGTAACTCTTTCACACAAAGGGTGGTGGGTGTATGGAACGAGCTGCCGGAGGAGGTGGTTGAGGCTGGGACTATCCCAACGTTTAAGAAACAGACAGGTACATGCATTGGACAGGTTTCGAGGGATATGGGCCAAATGCGGGCTGGTGGGACGAGTGCAGCTGGGACATGTTGGTCAGTGTGGGCAAGTTGGGCTGAAGGGCCTGTTTCCGTGCTGTATCACTCCATGACTAGTGTAGCTGGGACATGTTGGTCGGTGTGGGCAAGTTGGGCTGAAGGGCCTGTTTCCGTGCTGTATCACTCCATGACTAGTGTAGCTGGGACATGTTGGTCGGTGTGGGCAAGTTGGGCTGAAGGGCCTGTTTCCGTGCTGTATCACTCTATGACAAGTGTAGCTGGGACATGTTTGTCAGTGTGGGCAAGTTGGGCTGAAGGGCCTGTTTCCGTGCTGTATCACTCCATGACAAGTGTAGCTGGGACATGTTGGTCGGTGTGGGCAAGTTGGGCGGAAGGGCCTGTTTCCATGCTGTTTCACTCGATGACTATAAACAGGCATTTAGTCCAAGCCCCATGAAAGTCTTGCCCAGAAATACTCAGATATAGAATCATGAGGGGCACATATAATGGAGAGTCAGAACACTTTTTTCCCAGGGTGAAGATGTCAAACAGTGTGGGCACAGGTGGTGCAGCGGTAGAGTTGCTGCCTCACAGCGCCAGAGACCCAGGTTCGATCCTGACTATGGGTGCTGGCTTTACATCGTTCATACCTTCTCCCCGTGACCTGCGTGGGTTTTCTCCAAGATCTTCGGCCTCCTCCCACACCCCAAAGACATACAGAATTGTAGGTTAAATGGCTTGGTATAAATGTAAAATTGTCCCTAGTGTGTGCAGGATGGTGTTAGTGTGCGGGGATCGCTGGTCGGCGCGGACTCGGTGGGCCGAAGGGCCTGTTTCCATGCTGTATCTCTGAACTAAACCAAACTAAAAGTGTGGTTAACATCCACAATGAAGTGACCCAGAAATGCCATTCAGTTTGAGGCAGATAGATGCTGTGGGTGAGTAAGTCAGAGGGGAGATTGTTTGGCATCTGTGAAGCTGGATCTGAAGTTGGTTTTAGTTCAGTTTGATTTAGTTTATCGTCACATGTATCGAGGTACAATGAGAAGCTTTTGTTGCGTGCTAACCAGCCAGCGGAAAGACAATACATAATTACATTCGGGCCAACCACAGTGTACAGATACTTGATAATGAGAATAACGAATAATGTTTAGTGCAAAATAAAGTCCAGTAATGTCCTATCGAAGATAATCTGAGGGACTTCAATGAGGTAGATTTATAGCTCAGGACTGATCTCTAGTTGGCGAAACCAAGCGCAGGCTCGGCGATCGCTTCGCTCAACACCTGCGCTCGGTCCGCGTTGGCCAAACTGGTCTCCCGGTGGCCGAGCACTTCAACTCCCCCTCCCACTCCCAGTCTGACCTTTCTGTCATGGGCCTCCTCCAGTGCCATAGTGAGGCCCACCGGAAATTGGAGGAACAGCACCTCATATTGCGCTTGGGCAGCCTGCAGCCCAGCGGTATGAACATTGACTTCTCCAACTTTAGATAGTCCCTCTGTCCCTCTCTTCCCCTCCCCCTTCCCAGATCTCCCTCTATCTTCCTGTCTCCACCTATATCCTTCCTTTGTCCCGCCCCCCTGACATCAGTCTGAAGAAGGGTCTCGACCCGAAACGTCACCCATTCCTTCTCTCCCGAGATGCTGCCTGACCTGCTGAGTTACTCCAGCATTTTGTGAATAAATACCTTCGATTTGTACCAGCATCTGCAGTTATTTTCTTATACTTCTAGTTGGTGATAGGGTGATTCAGTTGCCTGATAACAGCTGGGAAGAAACTGTCCCTGAATCTGGAGGTGTGGTTTTTTCACACTTCTGTACCTATGGCCTCCACTGCCTTCTGAGGCAGAGAATTCCACAACACTGTTACACGGTGATTAAAACTGAATATAATGTGGCCTATCTGATCCATGTGCCTGCCCAAATGTTTTTTTAATGGTTGTAAAAGTACCTGCCTCAACTACATCCTCCGGCTGCTCGTTCCATATGCACGCTACCGTTTGTGTAAAATAAAAGTTGCCCCTCGGGTTCCCATTAAATCTTACCCCCTCTCTAACCTGAAACCCATGTCCTTTGGTTCTTGATTCCCCTACTCTGGGTTTGTACACTTCTATAAGATCGCCCCTCATCCTCCTGCGCTCCAAGGAATTAAGTCCTGCACCAGGACAGTTAATTTTCCGTCCAATTAACAGATTTGCTTCAGCAGTAAAGCAAGAGACTTTCCCATCACGTCTGTTCAGACTCTTTGAAAATACATAATCAATTAGTCTCACTCCGTCCGCACACATTTCCTCTGCAGTCCATGAATTCAATAAACAGCCAGTGTTATTAATATGTATATGAAGTCTCACCTAGCCTGGGGGAAACATCCTCTCAGTCCACACTGACGATCCTCTCAGAACCTTGTACATCAGGGGCAGCGGTAGAGTTGCTGCCTTACAACGCCAGAGACCCGCCTTGAGTCGTCCTGACCTCGGCTGCTGTCAGCCCGGAGTTAGTACGTTCCCCCTGTGACCGTGTGGGTTTCCCCCTGGGTGCTCCGGTTTCCTCCCACATCCCAAACACGTGCAGGTTTGCAGGTTCAGGGGCCATCTGTAAATTGTCCCTAGTGCACAGGATAGAACTAGTGTATGGGTGATCACTGGTCAGCACGGGCTCGGTGGGCCGAAGGGCCTGTTTTCACGCTGCATTTCTGAACTAAATCTCAATCCGTGTCCAGAGAATACAATCCTCTCTTTCTCATAGATCTTATAGAAACGTACAAAATTCTTAAGGGGTTGGACAGGCTAGATGCAGGAAGATTGTTCCCGATGTTGGGGAAGTCCAGAACAAGGGGTCACAGTTTAAGGATAAGGGGGAAGTCTTTTAGGACCAAGATGAGAACGTTTTTTTTCACACAGAGAGTGGTGAATCTGTGGAATTCTCTGCCACAGAAGGTAGTTGAGGCCAGTTCATTGGCTATATTTAAGAGGGAGTTAGATGTGGCCCTTGTGGCTAAAGGGATCAGGGGGGTATGGAGAGAAGGCAGGTACGGGATACTGAGTTGGATGATCAGCCATGATCATATTGAATGGCGGTGCAGGCTCGAAGGGCCGAATGGCCTACTCCTGCACCTATTTTCTATGTTTCTATGTTTCAATTACTCCCTCCCTACCCCTTGACTCCATCTACACATCACGTTGCCTCGGCACAATAATCAAAGCCGAGTCTCCCTCCTCTTCCCCCCTCTCCCATCTGGCAAAAGGTATAGAAGTGTGAAAATGGGACGGTTTCTTCCCAGCTGTTATCAGGCAACTGAACCATCCTACCACAACCAGAGAGCAGTGCTGAATTACTCTGATTGTAGGGGTACTGATTGAGAACGATCAGCCATGATCACGGTGAATGGCGGTGCTGGCTCGAAAGGCCGAATGGCCTCCTCCTGCACCTATTGTCTATTGTCCACTATCTTCCTCTGATGTCCCTCGGACTGGCCTCGATCGGACTTTGCTGGCTTTACCTTGCACTGAACGTTATTCCCTTATCATGTACCTGTACACTGTAAATGGATTGATTGTAATCATGTAATGTCTTTCTGTGGACTGGTTAGCACACAACAAAAAGCTTTTCACTGTACCTCGCTCGGTACATGTGACAATAAACTCAACTGAACTGAAAACGCAATCCTCCACATTCAGGGCCAGTTTCATTCCAGCTGTTATCAACCAACGGAACCATCCTATCGCCAACGGAACCATCCAATCACCACCCAGAGAGCGGTCCTGAGCTGCCATCTTCTTCATTGGAGACCCTCGGACTATCTTTAATTGGACTTTTCTGGACTAAATGTTATTCCCCTGTACCTGTACCTGTACACTGAGGGCTGCTTGATTGTAACCATGTATTGTCTTTCTGCTGACTGGGTAGCACGCAACTAAAAAGCTTTCAACTGTACCTTGGTACACGTGACAATAAACTGAACTCCACAAGGGAGAAGCACTTTGTGGACAAATCCATCTTATGATTCCACACTGCACACACTCCAATGAAAGAATATCCTTCTTTATTCATCTATGTATTATTAAAAATCTCATCTTGTGTGTGTGTGTATATATATATATTATATATGTGTGTGTGTGTGTTCCCGAAATACATACAAAATGGTACACAATAGCACAATTATTTTAGGGGCACCTTATTCACCATTCACCTGCAGTGTGCAGTATCAAGTTTTATTCAAATTGTACCGTTTTGGCTGCATTTCGGACACAAACCCCATAAAATAAACATCGCCACCATTTTGATCTAACACTTCCATGTTCAGTGTTGTCATTAAACGCGTGCTTTCGTTGAACGATGGCTCCTGAGGTAAATGCTCAAATTTCCTTCAAGTTAAAGTTTGACCACTCAATAATTATTGAAATTGTGTGTCTTCTTTTTTTCATCACCCGCTGTCAGAACGGGAACCCAACGGGTCCACGTGTCGTGTTTCATGCAAATTGTTGCGCTATCGTGTAAACCAATTGTTCAGGCGCTTTTGATTGCAACATGCGCCTTAATTTAGTTCAACAAAGAAACTGACAAGTTACTAATGAACCTTCAGTGACAATGGGAACCCGAGGGGTCCACAGGGCGCCTAGTAGTAACTTAAAGTCCAACTGAAATTATATAAAATCTCTCAGGAAATCTTCCCCACTTATGTACTGTTGCAATGTACTATTTGCTTTTTTCATATGTAACAGATACTAGACAAAGTGGACCCGTTGGGCCCAAACCTCTCCTGCATTGGTGCAGCACCCCATCCTCCCCCCCCCTCCCCTGTCTCCTCAACCCCCCCTCCCCTCTCCCTTCTCCCCCACTCCCCCCTCCTTCCTCCCTCCTCCCCTCCCCCTCCCCTCCTTTTAAACTTTGAAATGTGAATAACTTTAAAAAATATATAACACCGATTTCAATGAAACTACTTGCATTATCACTAAAGTGACAACGGTGAGGAAGGTGGGCCCAAAATTGTCGCGCTATCGTGTACCGTTTTGGCTGAAGTTCAGTCACAAACAAGATAACAAACGAGAGTTTTAGTATATAGATTTGAACAGATATATGGATATGTAGAAACAAGCAACTGCAGATGCTGGTTTACACAATAGAACACAGTGCTGGAGTAACTCAGCAGGTGTAATGGAGTAATGGCGGTGCTGGCTCGAAGGGCCGAATGGCCTCCTCCTGCACCTATTGCTGAGTTACTCCAGCACTGTGGAATTCTCTGCCTCAGAAGGCAGTGGAGGCCAATTCTCTGAATGCATTCAAGAGAGAGCTAGATAGAGCTCTTAAGGATAGCGGAGTCAGGGGGTATGGGGAGAAGGCAGGAACGGGGTACTGATTGAGAATGATCAGCCATGATCACATTGAATGGCGGTGCTGGCTCGAAGGGCCGAATGGCCTCCTCCTGCGTCTATTGTCTATTGTCTATTGTCAGGCAGTATCTCTGGAGAACATGTATATAGGTGACATATTGGGCCGAGATTTTTCTTCAGAATGTAGTTTACTCCTACTCATTGTCATTGAAGGCTGTCGAGTCCAAGTTATTAGGTATTTTTAAAGTGGAGATTTACAGATTCTTGATTAGTACGGGTGTCAGAGGTTATGAGGAGAGTGGGGTTGAGAGGGAAAATTTGATCAGCCCTGATTGAATGGCGGAGTAGACTTGATGGGCCGAATGGTCTTATTCTGCTCCTAGAATTTCTGAACTTATGATGGTTTAGGTTACCCAATGGAGATTATTGATCTGGAGCCACAGGTTCAAATCCCAGCACGGCAGCTTGGGAACATAAGCTTGGAAACATGGCCTAATTCAGCTCCTATAACTTATGAACATGAATTCACGAAAATCATTTTGTCATGTATTTCTGTGACAACTTTTTCTGCATCCTGTTCTTTAATCAAATCCTCAACCTCGTGAACTCTTATTTTTAATGCAACATAAAGTAAATAACAGACACCACAGTACCGTCAGAAACCAGCTTTAGTCCCTTGACAAAGAAAGGGATGTTCGCTCTTGGAGTCAATGGACTTTCAATGCCTTCAAATTATTCCACACCATTGGCTGGCAACGGTGACTGCCATCTGCTGGGAGGATTGTGTATAACAAGCAGGGTGCACGTATTGAGCGATGGAGATACAACTGCAGATGCTAGAACCTTGAAGAAAATACAAAGTGCTGGAGGAACTCGGCTTGACAGGCAGCAGCTCTGGAGGGAAGGAATGGGTGACCTTTCGGGTCGAGACCCTTCTTCAGACTCTTGTTAGACTGCATCAGAATTCCCCCTACGCTTCACTCTGCCTCGGCAAGGCCAGCAGCATAATCATGGACCGTGTGTCTCACCCTGGTCTCCCTCTCCTCCCCTCTCCAATCAGGCACGTGTTACAGAAGTGTGAAAACGCACACCTCCAGATTCAGTGACAGCGACAGGCAGGAAACATGTTCCCAATGTTGGGGGAGTCCAGAACAAGGGGCCACAGTTTAAGAATAAGGGGTAGGCCATTTAGAACGGAGATGAGGAAACACTTTTTCAGTCAGAGAGTTGTAAATGTTTGGAATTCTCTGCCTCAGAAGGCAGTGGAGGCCAATTCTCTGAATGCATTCAAGAGAGAGCTAGATAGAGCTCTTAAGGATAGCGGAGTCAGGGGGTATGGGGAGAAGGCAGGAACAGGGTACTAATTGTGAATGATCAGCCATGATCACATTGAATGGCGGTGCTGGCTCGAAGGGCCGAATGGCCTCCTCCTGCACCTATTGTCTATTGGTTATTGTTTCTTCCCAGCTGTAATCAGGCAGCTGAACCATCCTACCACTAGAGTGCAGTCTTGGCCTCCCCTCGATCTCATTGGAGGCCTTTGAACTATCTTTAATCAGACTTTATCTTACACAAAATGTTAAACCCTTTGTCCTCTATCTGTACACAGTGTGGACATCTTGATTGTAATCATGTATTGTCTTTCCGCTGACTGGATAGCGCGCAACAAGAAAGCTTTTCACTGTACCTCGGTACACGTGACAATAAACTAAACTAAACTCCACAAGGGAGCAGCACTTTGTCCAAGAATCCATCTTATGATTACACACTGCACAGTCTCCAAGGCAAGAATATCCTTCTCTCGTTGACTGGATAGCATGCAACAAAAAAGCTTTTCACTGTACCTCAGTACGCGTGACTGTAATAAACTAATCTAAACTTAATTATTGCACAGGTCATTGACAGGAGGAAGTTGCACAGAGTTCAAGATTTCACCATTTGAATGTAATATTGAGCTGGTAGGAACAAACAGGCTCATAAGTTCATTAGATAGGAGCAGAATAAGGCCATTCGGCCCATCAAGTCTACACCATTCAATCATGGCTGATCTATCTTTCACTCCTCACCCCATTCTCCTGTCTTCTCCCCTTTACCCCTGGCACCCATTCGAATCAAGAATCTTTCCACCCATGCCTTAAAAATATCCATTGACTTGGCCTCCACTGCCTTCTGTTGCAATGAATTCCACGGATTCACCACCGTCTGACTAAAGAAATTCCTCCTCATCTCCTTCCTAAAGGAACGTCCTTCAATTCTGAGGCCATGCCCTCTGGTCCTAGACTCTCCCATTAGTGGACACATCCTCTCCACATCAACTCTATCCAGATTCTTTTGGACAATAGGTAGATCCTACAAGGAATGCTTTGGCCAGTCTAGAAGGAATGGGTGACGTTTCGGGTCAAGACCCTTGTTCAGACTTGGAGTATTGTGTTCAATAGACAATAGACAATAGACAATAGACAATAGGTGCAGGAGTAGGCCATTCAGCCCTTCCAGCCGGCACCGCCATTCAATGCGATCATGGCTGATCACTCTCAATCAGTACCCCGTTCCTGCCTTCTCCCCATACCCCCTCACTCCGCTATCCTTAAGAGCTCTATCCAGCTCTCTCTTGAAAGCATCCAACGAACTGGCCTCCACTGCCTTCTGAGGCAGAGAATTCCACACCTTCACCACTCTCTGACTGAAAAAGTTCTTCCTCATCTCCGTTCTAAATGGCCTACCCCTTATTCTTAAACTGTGGCCCCTTGTTCTGGACTCCCCCTTGTTCAGTTCTGGTCACCTTGCCCTTGGAAAGATGCCACTAAGTTACAAAGAGTGCAGAGGGTGTGTGCTACAGGGAGAGGTTGGACAGGCTAGGACTTCATTCCTTGGAGTGCAGGAGGCTGTGGGGTGATCTTATAGAGGTGTAAAAAATTGTGAGGAATAGATAGGGTGAATGTAGTCTTTTGTAGCAATCCGTGCAGTGAAGCCACCTCACATGTTGCAATTGTACCTATCTGGATATTGCACTGGGCATAGAGTCATACAGTGTGGAAACAGGCCCTTCGGCCCAACTTGTTCACACCGGCATGTCCCATCTACACCAACATGTTGCATGTACACTAGTCCCACCTGCCTGCGTTTGGCCCATATCCTTCCAAACCTGTCCTATCCATGTATCTGCCTAACTGTTTCTTAAACGTTGGGATAGTCCCTGCGTCAACTACCTCCTCTGGCAGCTCATTCCATACACCGACCACCCTCTGTATAAAAAAGTTACCCCACAGATTCCTATTAAATCTTTCCCCCTTCACCTTAAACCCATGTCCTCTGGTCCTTGATTTACCTACGCTAGGCAAGAGACTCTGTGCATCTACCCGATCTATTCCTCTCATGATCCTATCCAGATCACCCCCTCATGCTCCAGCGCTCCAAGGAATAGAGTCATAGCAACATAGAAACATAGAAACATAGAAAATAGGTGCAGGATTAGGCCATTCAGCCCTTCGAGCCAGCACCGCCATTCATTGTGATCTTGGCTGCCTGCCTTCTCCCCATATCCCTCGATTCCACTAGCTCCTAGAGCTCTATCTAACTCTCTCTTAAATCCATCCAGTGATTTGGCCTCCACTGCCCTCTGTGGCAGAGAATTCCACAAATTCACAACTCTCTGGGTGATAATGTTTCTTCTCACCTCAGTTTTAAATGGCCTTCCCTTTATTCTAAGACTGTGGCCCCTGGTTCTGGACTCGCCCAACATTGGGAACATTTTTCCTGCATCTAGCTTGTCCAGTCCCAGCCTGCTCAATATCTCCCTATAGCTCAGACCCTCTATTCCCGGCATCAGCCTCGTAAATCTTTTTAATTTAGAGATACAGATTTAGAGATACAGTGTGGAAACAGGCCCTTCGGCCTACCGAGTCCGCGCCGCCCAGCGATCCCCGCACATTAACACTATCCTACACCCACTAGGGACAATTTTTACATTTACCCAGTCAATTAACTTACATACCTGTACGTCTTTGGAGTGTGGGAGGAAACCGAAGATCTCGGAGAAAACCCACGCAGGTCACGGGGAGAACGTACAAACTCCGTACAGACGGCGCCCGTAGTCGGGATCGAACCCGAGTCTCCGGCGCTGCATTCGCTGTAAGGCAGCAACTCTACCGCTGCGCCACCGTGCTGCCCATTTACAGCACCCTTTCCAGGCGTTATAGCGTCTTTCCGACAGCACGGTGCCCGGAGTTAACACGATACTCTAAATGCGTCCCCACCAACGTCTTGTCCAACTGCAGCCTGCCCTCCCAACTTCTATATTCGATGCTCTGACTCTGACATGATAAGCCTTTGGGCTGCTGCCAATATTCTGGAGTGATTTGTGCGTAACTCCCGTTAATGCAAGGAGGAAACCTTGTTGCAAGATGACACGGAGGTGTGATTTGAAGCACCCCTCTGGGAACAATGATGTGCAGCTGTCAACATCTGCCTGCCTATATTTTTGACGCGTTGCATATTTCACACATCATTGCTGAGTTTCACACTTGTGTTCTGTGGCCCTGCACCGCACAGTGGCAGACTGATCTCTCTGTCCTGTCCAGACGTCATGAGCACCTCCTCCAACCTCGTCTACTCTATCCATTCAGTTTAGTTTAGAGTTTAGAGTTTAGAGTTTTAGGCTTGTACACACTGGAATTTAGAAGGATGAGAGGAGATCTTATCGAAACGTATAAGATTATTAAGGGGTTGGACACGTTAGAGGCAAGAAACGTGTTCCCAATGTTGGGGGAGTCCGGAACAAGGGGGCCACAGTTTCAGAATAAGGGGTAGGCCATTTAGAACTGAGATGAGGAAAAACTTTTTCAGTCAGAGAGTTGTGAATCTGTGGAATTCTCTGCCTCAGAAGGCAGTGGAGGCCAATTCTCTGAATGCACTCAAGAGAGAGCTGGATAGAGCTCTTAAGGATAGCGGAGTCAGGGGGTATGGGGAGAAGGCAGGAACGGGGTGCTGATTGAGAATGATCAGCCATGATCACATTGAATGGCGGTGCTGGCTCGAAGGGCCGAATGGCCTCCTCCTGCACCTATTGTCTATTGTCTATTGTCTATTGCCAGCACTACCCTTATTCTTAAACTGTGGCCCTTGATTAGATAGAGCTCTAGGGGCTAGTGGAATCAAGGGATATGGGGAGAAGGCAGGCACGGATTACAGATTGTGGATGATCAGCCATGATCACAATGAATGGCGGTGCTGGCTCGAAGGGCCAAATGGCCTCCTCCTGCACCCATTTTCTATGTTTCGATGTTTCTCTGTTAAAGAAATTCCTCCTCATCTCCTTTCTAAAGGTACGTCCTTTAATTCCGAGGCCGTGCCCTCTGGTCCTGGACTCTCCCACTGGTGGAAATATCCTCTCCACGTCCGCTCTATCCTGGCCTTTTGCATTCCGCAGTTTGTGTGTGTGGCTTGTTTGCGGTTGGGAACATGGTTCAGGCCAGTGATGCTTGACGTACAGCATGATGTTGGATGCTTGAAACAAATTGACTAAAAATGCAATGTGTTCAACAAAATGTATCCCAGCCGAGGCTTAAAATGCCGGGTGTGATTTACAATACGATAAGATACGATGCGATAGAACTTTATTTATCCCAGTAGGGAAATTGGTCTGACAACAGTCATAAAAACACCACAGGATACATGAAGCATGAAATTAAAGTGATGAGTGGAAAGTCCAGGATTGGGGATGTGTAAAGATTGGGCGGGGGGGAGGGGAGGGGGAGGGGAGTCAGTCTACCCCATGACAGAAGGGGGAAGAGTTGTACAGTTTGATAGCCACAGGGAAGAAGGATCTCCAGTGGCGTTCTGTGCTGCGTCTTGGTGGGACCAGTCTGTTGCTGAAGGTGTTCCCCAGGTTGACCAGTGTGTGTTGGAGGGGGTGAGCTGTGTTGTCCAGGATGCTCCGCAGTTTGAGGAGCGTCCTCCCCACCCCCCCCCCCCCCCCCCCCCCCCCCCAAGACCACCTCCCTTCAATCCAACTCCGCCCCCTGGACGGAGCCAGCCTTCCTGACGAGCTTGTTTTGGCATCCGCGTCTAAAGTGCTGAGCCAGCTGTAAATCAATCACTTCTGAAACGCCTGCAACCTCCTGCCCCCTCAATTGCTGAGCAGACCAAGAAATGAATGATCCTGCCTCGAAACAGGCAGAGTCACATTTAATGCATTAGAATATAGAGCACAGGACGGATCGTTCCCATACCAACAATGGGGTGGCACAGTGACAGAGTTGCTGCCTCACAGCACCGGAGACCCAGGTTCGATCCTGACTCCAGGTGCTGTCTGTACGGAGTTTGAATATTCTCCCCGTGACCGGTTGGCTTTCTCAGTGTGTGTGTGTGTGTAGTTTAGTTTAACTTTGTCATAGACAATAGACAATAGACAATAGGTGCAGGAGGAGGCCATTCGGCCCTTCGAGCCAGCACCGCCATTCAATGTGATCATGGCTGATCATTCTCAATCAGTACCCCGTTCCTGCCTTCTCCCCATACCCCCTGACTCCGCTATCCTTAAGAGATCTATCCAGCTCTCTCTTGAATGCATTCAGAGAATTGGCCTCCACTGCCTTCTGAGGCAGAGAATTCCACAGATTCACAACTCTCTGACTGAAAAAGTTTTTCCTCATCTCAGTTCTAAGATACAGATACACAGATACAGCGCGGGAACAGGCCCATCGGCCCACCCAGCCCGCGACGACCGGCGTTCCCGGCACATTAACACCACCCTGCACACGCTGGGGACAATTTACATTTGCACCAGGCCAATCGACCTGCCAGCCCGTACGACTTTGGAGCGTTGGAGGAAACCGAATATCTCGGATAAAACCCACGGGGAGAACGTACAAACTCCGTACAGACAAGCACCCGTGGTCAGAATCGAACCCGTGTCCCTGGCGATGTAAGGCAGCTACTCTACCGCTGCACCACCGTGCTGCCCTTTAAACCAGTTGCTCTGGTTTGGAGGGGCATGGGCCAAGTGTGGGCAAATGGGGCCCAGCATGGTCGAGTTGGGCCGAAGGGCCTGTTTCTGCGCCGTACGACTCTACGACTCTAAAGTGGGGTAGATAGTAAGAAACTTTCTTCCTTGGTAGAGGTGTCTAAGAACAGATGGGGTGGCACAGTGATTAGATTTCTTGATTTGAACGGGTGTCAAGGCAGGAACATGGGACTAGGAGGCAGAGAGAGATCAGCCATGATTGAGTGACAGAGTAGACTCGATGGGCCGAATGGCCCAATTCTGTTCCAATACCTTGTGAACTTGTGAGCGGTGGCACAGCGGTAGCGTTGCTGCCTTTCTACGCCAGAGACACGGGTTCGATCTCGACCTCGGGTGCTGTCTGTACAGAGTTTGCACGTTCTCTCTGTAACCATGTGGCTTTTTTCCGGGTGCTCCAGTATAGATTTTTTTAGATTTTTAGAATTAGAGATACAGCGCGGAAACAGGCCCTTCGGCCCACCGAGTCCGCGCCGCCCAGCGATCCCCGCACATTAACACTATCCTACACACACGAGGGTCAATTTTTACATTTACCCAGTCAATTAACCTACATACCTGTACGTCTTTGGAGTGTGGGAGGAAACCGAAGATCTCGGACAAAACCCACGCAGGTCACGGGGAGAACGTACAAACTCCGTACAGACGGCGTCCGTAGTCAGGATCGAACCTGAGTCTCCGGCGCTGCATTCGCTGTAAGGCAGCAACTCTACCGCTGCACCACCGTTTATCAACACATTCTGTAAATTGCCGCTCGTGTGCAGGATGCGATGGTGGGATTATATAGAACTAGTTGTGAACGGGTGCTTGATGCTCGGCTTGGACTTGGTGGGCCGAATGGCCTGTATCCAAGATGTGTCTCTAAACTATACATCCACATATTCACATGAGGACAGGTCCCGTTCACGTAGCATCACCTACCAATGTTCTGAAGGAATGCTGCCTGACCCACTGAGGTACTCCAGCACTTTGTGTCTTTTTTCCCCACATTCTCACAGCATGACTTGTATCCTGACACCTCGATGCCCTTCCACCATCTGCAATTGAGAAAGTAGAACGTAGTAGACCAGCACAGCACAGGAACAGGCCCTTCAGCGATCCCCGCACACTAACACTATCCTACACCCACTAGGGACATTTTTTACATTTGCCCAGCCAATTAACATACAAACCTGTACGTCTTTGGAGTGTGGGAGGAAACCGAAGATCTGGGAGAAAACCCACGCAGGTCACGGGGAGAACGTACAAACTCCGTACAGTACAGCACCCGTAGTCAGGATCGAACCTGAGTCTCCGGCGCTGCATTCGCTGTAAGGCAGCAACTCTACCGCTGCGCCACCGTGCCGCTCATTTGGAAGGAGATGTGGAGGGATTTCTTAGGTCAGAGGATGGTGAATCAGCCACGATTGAATGGCGGATTAGACTTGATAGGCCGAATATCCTAATTCTGCTCCTTTCACTAATGATCATGAAATGAATGCAGATGCTTTTTTACACAGACAGCGTTGGGGGCCTGGAATGCACTGCCAGGGGGTGGTGGAGCAGCCAGGTACAATTGTGGCGTTTAAGAGGCTTTCAGACAGGCGCATGGAAGTGCAGGAAATAGAAGGATATGGATCATGTGCAGGCAAATGAGATCAGTGAACTTGGCATCATGTTCGGTACAGACATTGTGGGCCGAAGGGCCTGTTCCTGTGCTGTACTGTTCTGTGTTCTTTGTGTAAGTCATGTGTACAGGTTGGAGATTATAATAAATACCTGGCTAAAAGCACTGCAAGGAGTAATTATGACTTGGAACATTATTGAACAGAATGAATTAGTGCTGTCTGAAACAAAATCAAGGAAAATCATTTTCAAGACTTTGTGGAAAATGTCAGGAAATGCAATTGATTGAATAATTCAATTCAGGTGGTCAGTTAACATCTTTAGTTTAGACACAAAAAACTGGAGTAACTCATTCGAGCCAGCACTGCCATTCAATATGATCATGGTTGATCATCTAAAATCAGCACCCCGCTCTTGCTCTCTCCCCACATCCCTTGATTCCTTTAGCCCTAAGAGCTAAACCTAATTCTCTCTTAAAAACATCCAGTGAATTGGCCACACTGCCTTGTTCAGACTGAAGAAGGGTCTCGACCCAAAACATCACCTATTCCTTCTCTCCTGAGGTGCTGCCCGCCCCGCTGAGTTACTCCAGCTTTTTGTGTCTATCTTCGGTTTAAATCTGCAGTTCCTTAAACATCTTTAGTTTAGATTAGTTCAGAAATACAGCGTGGAAACAGGCCCTTCGGCCCACCAGGTCCGTGCCGCCCAGCGATCCCCATACACTTGTGCTATCCTACACACTAGGGACAATTTATACATTTTACCGAAGCCAATTAACCTACAAATCTGTACGTCTTTGAGAAATGGGAGGAAACCGGAGCACCCGGAGAAAACCCACGCAGGTCACTGGGAGAATGCACAAACAGCATCCGTAGTCAGGATCGAATCCGGGTCTCTGGTGCTGTAAGGCAGCAACTCAACCGCAATGCCACCACTACGCCCCAATCTGTGGAGGGAAAGGGATGGTCAATATTTCAGATCCAGACCCTGTATCACGACTGGAAGGTTCTGCAGAGAAACAGCACAGCCTTGCAAATGCAAGGAACTGCAGATGCTGAAATCTTCCATAGAACGCCTGGCGGCACAGTGGTGTAGGAGTTGAGCTACTGCCCCACAGCGCCAGAGGCCCGGGTTCGATCCTAACTATGGAATTTTGTGTGGGTTTTCTCCGAGATCTTTGTTTTCCTCCCACTCTCCAAAGTCGTACAGGTTGGTAGGTTAATTGGCTTGGTGTAAATGTAAAATTGACCCTTGTGTGTGTAGGGTCATGTTAATATGCAGGGATCGTTGGTCAGTACGGATTCAGTGGGCTGAAGGGCCTGTTTCCGCGCTGTATCTCTCAACTAAACTAAACATGGTGCTGGAGTAGCTCAGCGGGTCAAGCAGCATCTCTGGGCTATCTAGGGGGGTAGAGGAACTGAAAGAAATTTGCATTAGGCGAGAAATAGTGTTGGGTAAACTAATGGGACTGAAGGTTGATAAATCCCCTGTGCCTGATGATCTGCATCCCAGGGTCCTCAGGGAGGTGGCTTCAGAAATAGTGGACGCATTGGTGATCATTTTCCAATGTTGAATAGATTCAGGATCAGTTCCTGTGGATTGGAGGGTAGCTAATGTTATCCCACTTTTCAAGAAAGGAGCGAGAGAGAAAACGGGGAATTATAGACCAGTTAGCCTGACATCGGTGGTGGGGAAGATGCTGGAGTCAATTATTAAAGAGGTAATAACAGTGCATTTGGATAGCAGTAAAATGATAAGTCAGCATGGATTTATGAAAGGGAAATCATGCTTGACTAATCTTCTGGAATTTTTTGAGGATGTGACAAGTAAAATGGATGAAGGGGAGCCAGTGGATGTAGTGTATCTAGACTTTCAGAAAGCCTTTGATAAGGTCCCGCACGGGAGATTGGTGAGCAAAATTAGAGCACATGGTATTGGGGGTAGGGTGTTGACATGGATAGAAAGTTGGTTGGCAGACAGGAAGCAAAGAGTAGGAGTAAACGGGTCCTTTTCAGAATGGCAGGCAATGGCGAGTGGAGTGCCGCAAGGCTCGGTGTTGGGGCCACAACTGTTTACCATATATATTAATGATTTGGAAGAGGGAATTAGAAGCAACACTAGCAAGTTTGCGGATGACACAAAGCTGGGTGGCAGTGTAAACTGTGAAGAGGATGTTAGGAGGTTGCAGGGTGACCTGGACAGGTTGAGTGAGTGGGCAGATGCGTGGCAGATGCAGTATAATATAGATAAATGTGAGGTTATCCACTTTGGCGGCAAAAACAAGGAGGCAGATTATTATCTCAATGGAGTTAGGTTAGGTAAGGGGGAGGTGCAGTGAGACCTGGGTGTCCTTGTACACCAGTCACTGAAAGTTGGTGTGCAGGTACAGCAGGCAGTGAAGAAAGCTAATGGCATGTTGGCCTCATAACGAGAGGATTTCAGTATAGAAGTAAAGAGGTTCTTCTGCAGTTGTATAGGACCCTGGTAAGACCACATCTGGAGTATTGTGTACAGTTTTGGTCTCCTAATTTGAGGAAAGACATCCTTGTAATTGAGGCAGTGCAGCGTAGGTTCACGAGATTGATCCCTGGGATGGTAGGACTGTCATATGAGGAAAGATTGAAAAGACTAGGCTTGTATTCACTGGAGTTTAGAAGGATGAGAGGGGATCTTATAGAAACATATAAAATTATAAAAGGACTGGACAAGCTAGATGCTGGAAAAATGTTCGCAATGTTGGGCGAGTCCAGATTCAGGGGCAACAGTCTTAGAATAAAGGGGAGGCCATTTAAAACTGATGTGAGAATTGTGAATTTGTGGAATTCTCTGCCACAGAGGGCAGTGGAAGCCAAATCACTAGATGGATTTAAGAGAGAATTAGATGGAGCTCCAGAGCCTAGTGGAATCAAGGGATATGGAGAGAGGGCAGGCACGGGTTATTGATTGTGGACGATCAGCCATGATAGAAACATAGAAACATAGAAAATAGGTGCAGGAGTAGGCCATTCGGCCCTTCGAGCCTGCACCGCCATTCAATATGATCATGGCTGATCATACAACTCAGTATCCTGTACCTGCCTTCTCTCCATACCCCCTGATCCCTTTAGCCACAAGGGCCACATCTAACTCCCTCTTAAATATAGCCAATGAACTGGCCTCAACTACCTTCTGTGGCAGAGAATTCCACAGATTCACCACTCTCTGTGTGAAAAAAAACTTTCTCATCTCGGTCCTAAAAGACTTCCCCCTTATCCTTAAACTGTGACCCCTTGTTCTGGACTTCCCCAACATCGGGAACAATCTTCCTGCATCTAGCCTGTCCAACCCCTTAAGAATTTTGTAAGTTTCTATAAGATCCCCCCTCAATCTTCTAAATTCCAGCGAGTACAAGCCGAGTCTATCCAGTCTTTCTTCATATGAAAGTCCTGCCATCCCAGGAATCAATCTGGTGAACCTTCTCTGTACTCCCTCTATGGCAAGAATGTCTTTCCTCAGATTAGGAGACCAAAACTGTACGCAATACTCCAGGTGCGGTCTCACCAATGCCCTGTACAACTGCAGCAGAACCTCCCTGCTCCTACACTCAAATCCCCTCGCTATGAATGCCAACATACCATTCGCTTTGAATGGCGGTCAATGATCACAATGAATGGAGGTGCTGGCTCGAAAGGGCCGAATGGCCTCCTCCTGCACCTATTTTCTATGTTCTATGTTCTATTTTGTGTCTGGACTGAATAAGGGTCCTGACCCAAAACGCTACCTATTCATGTCCTGCAGAGATGCTGCCTGATCTGCTGAGTTACACCAGCACTGTGCCCAGCACAGACTTAAAGGGCCAAACAATACACTTCTGTGTCACAGAAAATCGATGGTTTTATTCAATGAAACATGCAGAGCAGTCATTGTCTGCTTTTAAACGGGAATGCATTAATAACTCGCCAATGGAATTGTGTTCTGGGCCAGGGGGAATGAGCTGGGAACTGGAGAGTTTTCTCTCGGTCACAGGGGCTAAATGAAGATAGACACAAAACGCTGGAGTAACTCAGCGGGACAGGCAGCATCTCTGGAGAGAAAGAATGGGTGACGTTTCGGGTTGAGACCCTTCTTCAGACTGGTTAGGGATAAGGGAAACGAGAGACATAGACGATGATGTCGCTAAATTATTTCCTTCTGTAAGGTCTGAGCTGTTTGCTTTGATGTCTGCAATGATTTCATTACCAGACTCGTGATCAGAAGCCTGAGCTAACAATCAAGCAAGTGAGTTTTCAGCACAGGTTGTTTGGGGCGGCATTGTGGGGCAGCGGTAGAGTTGCTGCCTTACAGCGCCAGGGACCCGGGTTCCATCCTGGCCACGGGTGCTTGTCTGTACGGAGTTTGTACGTTGTTTTCTTCAAGATCTCTTTGGTTTCCTCAAACACTCCAAAGACGTACAAGTTTGTAGGCTAATTGGCTTGGTATAATGGTAAATAGTCCCTACTGTGTGTAGGATAGCGTTAATAATGTGCGGGGATGGCTGGTCGGGTCGGTGCGGACTCGGTGGGCTGAAGGGCCTGTTTCTAGCCTTAGAGAGAGTACAGAGAAGGTTCACCAGATTGATCCCTGGGATGGCAGGACTTTCATATGAAGAAAGACTGGATAGACTAGGCTTGTACTCGCTGGAATTTAGAAGACTGAGGGGGGATCTTATTGAAACATATAAAATTCTTAAGGGGTTGGACAGGCTAGATGCGGGAAGATTGTTCCCGATGTTGGGGAAGTCCAGAACCAGGGGTCACAGCTTAAGGATAAGGGGGAAGTCCTTTAGGACCGAGATGTGAAAACATTTCTTCACACAGAGAGTGGTGAATCTGTGGAATTCTCTGCCACAGAAGGTAGTTGAGGCCAGTTCATTGGCTATATTTAAGAGGGAGTTAGATGTGGCCCTTGTGGCTAAAGGGATCAGGGGGTATGGGGAGAAGACAGGTACAGGTTACTGAGCTGGATGATCAGCCATGATCATATTGAATGGCGGTGCAGGCTCGAAGGGCCGAATGGCCTACTCCTGCACCTATTTTCTATGTTTCTATGTTTCTATGTTTCTGCGCTGTATCTCTAAACCAAACTGAACAGGCAGAGAAAAAACCATGCGGTCATAGGAAGAATGTACAAACTCCACACAGACAACGTCCGTAGACAGGATCGAACCAGGGTCTCTGGCGCTGTGAGGCAGAAACACTACTGCTGCACCACCCCATTATTCGTCCAGAAATCTTTCATCCTTTGGTCTACGTTCTATCATATTAAATGGTATCTCTGCATCTCTAAACTAAAACAAAATGAACACACCACCCATGGGTTTTGAAATCATAGAACATGAAACAGTACAGCACAAAGTCCGTGCTGCACACGATGCCGTTGAACTAATCTCCTCTGCCTGCGCGTGATCCATATAGAGTCATAGAGTCATATAGTTATAGAGTGAGACAGTGTGGAAACAGGCCCTTCGTCCCAACTCTCCCACAACAGCAAAATGTCCCAGCTACACGAGTCCCACCTGCCTGCGTTTGGTCCATATCCCTCCAAACCTGTCCTATCCATGTAACTGTTTCTTAAACATTGGATAGTCCCAGCCTCAACCACCTCCTCTGGCAGCTCGTTCCATACACCCACCACCCTTTGTGTGAAAAGGTTGCCCCTCAGATTCCTATTAAATCTTTTCCCCTTCACCTTGAACCTATGTCCTCTGGTCCTCGATTCCCCTACTCTGGGCAAGAGACACTGTGCATCTACTCGATCTATTCCTCTCGTGATTTTATACACCTCTTTATACACCTCTCATCCTCCTGCGCTCCAAGGAATAGCGACCCAACCTACTCAACCTCCCCCTGTATCCCTCTATTCCCTGCATATCCATGAGCCTATCTAAAAGCTTCTTAACGGTTACTCTCATATCTGCCTCTGCCATCACCAGCTAAGCTTTCTGGGAACCCACCACCCTTTATGTAAATCAAACCCCCATCTTATCAGTATCCACCTATCACTCGCCTGGCTTTGTTTCTCCTTGCCCCCCCCCCCCCCCCCCCCACTGCCCCATCTACACGTCCCACCCGACTGTGTTTGGTCAAATCCCTCTAAACCTATCCTATCCATGTACCTGCCCACATGTCTTAAATGCTTTCATAGTACCTTCGCCAACTCATTCCATACACCCACCACTCATTGTGGAACAAAGTTTCATTCAGGTTCCCATTAAATCTTTCCCCCCTCACCTTAAACCTATAGCCTCTTGCTCCTGATTCCCCCACATTAACCCTATCCAATCCCCTCAGTAGCTACAGAAAGTGGGCAGACAATAGACAATAGGTGCAGGAGGAGGCCATTCGGCCCTTCGAGCCAGCACCGACATTCAATGTGATCATGGCTGATCATTCTCAATCAGTACCCCGTTCCTGCCTTCTCCCCATACCCCCTGACTCCGCTATCCTTAAGAGCTCTATCTAGCTCTCTCTTGAATGCATTCAGAGAATTTACCTCCACTGCCTTCTGAGGCAGTGAATTCCACCGTTTTACAACTCTCTGACTGAAAAAGCTTTTCCTCATCTCCGTTCTAAATGGCCTACCCCTTATTCTTAAATTGTGGCCCCTTGTTCTGGACTCCCCCAACATCTGTGCCGAACATGATGCCAATCCCATGTCCTACATTCATCCATATTCCCTCCATTCCCTGCATTAGAGTGGCTTCAGGGATGAATAGGAGATTGAACACAGGAAGCTTAGTGCCGCAGTGGAGAGAGGTTTCTGTCAACCAGGGAAAAGAAATTCCCCTCCTGTGTGTTGCATTTTAATAGCCACTTGTTGAAGTCAATTATCCACCAAATGTCCCAGAGGATAAAGTATTGTGAATGGTATCCCTAACTCCCCGAAGTAATACAGTCAAAGCTTGGGACTTTGCAATCTACTTTATTCAGTAATGGACAGTTGTATCCACAACAGTGTGCGTAAAGGAGAGAGAAAGAGTGAAAGAGTGAAAGGGAGAAGGAGAGAGAGGGAGAGGGAGAGGGAGAGGGAGAGGGAGAGGGAGAGGGAGAGGGAGGGGGAGGGGGAGGGAGGGAGGGAGGGAGGGAGGGAGGGAGGGAGGGAGGGAGGGAGGGAGGGAGGGAGGGAGGGAGGGAGGGAGGGAGGGAGGGAGGGAGGGAGGGAGGGAGGGAGGGAGGGAGGGAGGAAGGAAGAGAGGAAGAGAGGAAGAGAGGAAGAGGAAGAGGAATGCAAAGAGGGAGAGAAAGAGAAAGAAAGAAAGAGAGGGAAAGAGAGATATCACCTATTCATTTCCCCCAGAGATGCTACCTGACCCGCTGAGTTACTCCAGCATTTTGTGTCTATCTTCAGACAGGCAGACACAGACAGAGGATGACTCCCCTGGCCCTATCGGCTCGGGTTCCACGCAATGTTTGATCATTTCTCTCGTATAATCCTTATAATCCCCGATCTGTGTGAAACAGGCGTCTTCCCCTTGGACCACAATGAGTGCTGTCCCTGTGTATTCAGTGAATAGATCAGGAAGGCTAGACAGACAACGCTATCAAATCATCTAGTTAACCCTTGCATGGACATTTATGATTCTCTCAAATGGTTTCCAGACTTTCCCTCCAGGAGCCCATCCTGACTAATGACGACTCTTTAATTCAAAACGTAGTTTCTGAATTTAGTCCATTTAGAACGGAGATGAGGAAGAACTTTTTCAGTCAGAGAGTGGTGAAGGTGTGGAATTCTCTGCCTCAGAAGGCAGTGGAGGCCAGTTCGTTGGGTGCTTTCAAGAGAGAGCTGGATAGAGCTCTTAAGGATAGCGGAGTGAGGGGGTATGGGGAGAAGGCAGGAACGGGGTACTGATTGAGAGTGATCAGCCATGATCGCATTGAATGGCGGTGCTGGCTCGAAGGGCTGAATGGCCTACTCCTGCACCTATTGTCTATTGTCTATTGTCTATTGATGTTAATGGAGAACCTTTGACCGATCTGCCAGCCAAATGCTGGAGTAACTCAGCGGGTCTCAAAGACGTTCCTTCAGGAAGGAGATGAGGAGAAATTTCTTCAGTCAGAGGGTGGGGAATCTGTGGAATTCTTTGCCACAGAAGGCTGTGGAGGCCAAGTCAGTGGATATTTTTAAGGCAGAGACAGATAGATTCTTGATTAGTAGAGGTGTTAGAGGTTATGGGGAGTAGGCAGGAAAATAGACAATAGACAAAAGGTGCAGGATTAGGCCATTCGGCCCTTCGAGCCAGCACCGCCATTCAATGTGATTATGGCTGATCATTCTCAATCAGTACCCCGTTCCTGACTTCTCCCCATACCCCAAAATGGGGTTAGGAGGGAGAGATAGATCAGCCATGATTGAATGGCGGAGTAGACCCGATGGGCCGAATGGCCTCATTCTACTCCTATTCCTTATGACCTTATGACACTTCCATTGACAGCCTCAGGTTCCTCTGTCCTCCTGTCTTTCTCCACGGTAAAAACAGAGGAGCAAAACTCATTGAGGACCTCACTGTATGACTCTGTGACTCAATATCCCTCTAAACCTTGGGCCCCATATCTGAGGAAGGATGTGCTGGCCCTGGAGAGGGGCAAGGGGAGGTTTACGAGAATGATCCCAAGGAATAAGTGGGTTAACAGATGATGAGAGTTTGTCGGCACTGGGCTGGAGTTGAGAGGAATGAGGGGGGACCTCATTGAAACTTAGCGACTAGGGACAGGCCTGGATAGAGTGGATGTGGAGAGGATGTTTCCACTAATGGGAGAGTCTAGGACCAGAGGGCACAGCCTCAGAATTAAAGGATGTTACATTGGAATGGAGAAGAGGAAAAATGTCTTTAGTCAGAGAACGAGAGTGGATCTTATAGAAACATTTTCAATTCTTAAGGGATTGGACAGGCTAGATGCAGGAAAAATGTTCCCCATGTTGGGGGAGTCCAGAACCAGGGGCCACAGTTTAAGAATAAGGGGTAGGCCATTTAGGACTGAGATGAGGAAAACCTTTTTCAACCAGAGAGTTGTGAATCTGTGGAATTCTCTGCCACAGAAGGCAATGGAGGCCAATTCAATAGACAGTAGACAATAGGTGCAGGAGGAGGCCATTCGGCCCTTCGAGCCAGCACCACCATTCAATGTGATCATGGCTGATCATTCTCAATCAGTACCCCGTTCCTGCCTTCTCCCCATACCCCCTGACTCCGCTATCCTTAAGAGCTCTATCCAGCTCTCTCTTGAATGCATTCAGAGAATTGGTCTCCACTGCCTTCTGAGGCAGAGAATTCCACAGATTCACAACTCTCTGACTGAAAAAGTTTTTCCTCATCTCAGTTCTAAATGGCCTACCCCTTATTCTTAAACTGTGGCCCCTGGTTCTGGACTCCCCCAACATTGGGAACATGTTTCCTGCCTCTAACGTGTCCAACCCCCTAATAATTCACTGGATGTTTTCAAGAGAGAGTTATGTTTAGCTCTTAGGGCTAACGGAATCAAGGGATATGGGGAGAAAGCAGGAGCAGGAACTGATTCTAGTTATCAGGCATGATCATATTGAATGGCGTTGCTGGCTCAAAGGGCCGAATGGCCTACTCCTGTACCTACTTTCTATGTTCCTAGAATGGGGTTCAGAGGGAAAGATTGATCAGCCATGATTGAATGGTGTAGTAGATTTGATGGGCTGAATGGCCTAATTCTGCTCCTATCACTTATGAACATGAACCTCGTTGCCCCCTCAGATTCCCATTAAACCTTTCCCACCTCACCTTAAACCTTTCCCCCCTCACCTTAAACCTATGTAATCTATGATCTATGTTATCCCACTTTCGCAACCTTCTTCCTACGCGCTAGGAGCAATTTACAGCGGCCAATTAACCTGCAAACCTGCGCGTCTTTGGGATATGGGAGGAAACCGGAGCACCTGAAGGAAACCCACGAGGTCACAGGGAGAGCATGCTAACTCCACACAGACAGCGCCCGACATTAGGATCGAACTGCATTTGGCCCATCCCTCTAAACCATTCCTATCCATGTACCTGCCCAAATGTCTTTTAAATGTTAAATAGCCCCCGCCTCAACCACTTTCTCTGCGTTCTCACTCCTCACACCCACTACCCTCTGCGTAAAAAAAGCTGCCCCTCAGGTTCCTGTTAAATCTTTTCCCTCTCACTTGCAGGAAGATGAATGTCTTTTCATTTCTCTTTTTTTCTGCTGGAATCTAAACAGCAGCGTTTATATCATCAGTCCCATTTCTTCTCAGTTTCTGTTGAAGGGTTTCATCGATACAGAATAAATGACCTTCTGTGAGAATCTGGCTTCTTCATCTGAGCATGGTGACAGTGTAATTAAGCACACTTCGTACGATGAAATCAGCTGCGGCATTTTAGCATTGGACACTAGAAAGGAGAGGAGAAAGAATTCCTTTGGTCAGAGGGTGGTGAATCTGCGGAATTCATTGCCGCAGACGGCTGTGGAGGCCAAGTCAGTGGATATTTCTAAGGCGGAGATTGACAGATTTTTGATCATTACGGGTGTGCAGTTTTGGTCTCCTAACCTGAGGAAAGACGTTCTTGCCTTAGAGGGAGTACAGAGAAGGTTCACCAGATTGATCCCTGGGATGGCAGGACTTACATATGAGGAAAGACTAGATAGACTGGGCTTGTACTCGCTGGAATTTAGAAGACTGAGGGGGGATCTTATAGAAACATATAAAATTCTTAAGGGGTTGGAGAGGCTAGATACGGGAAAATTGTTCCCGATGTTGGGGGAGTCCAGAACCAGGGATCACAGCTTAAGGATAAGGGGGAAGTCTTTTAGGACCGAGATGAGAAAACATTTCTTCACACAGAGAGTGGTGAGTCTGTGGAATTCTCTGCCACAGAAGGTAGTTGAGGCCAGTTCATTGGCTATATTTAAGAGGGAGTTAGATGTGGCCCTTTTTGCTAAAGGGATCAGGGGGTATGGAGAGAAGGCAGGTACAGGCTATTGAGCTGAATGATTAGCCATGATCATATTGAATGGCGGTGCAGGCTCGAAGGGCCGAATGGCCTACTCCTGCACCTATTTTCTATGTTTCTATGTGTCAGGGGTTATGGGGTGAAGGCGGGAGAATGGGGCTGAGAAGGAATGATGGATCGGAAATAATTGAATGGCGGAGTCGACTTGATGGGCCGAATGGCCTTATTCTGCTCCAAGAGCTTATGAGCTTATGAATGTGGATATCGAAAGAAAATGTAAATCAAAACAATCTGCCATTCTGCTGGGAATAAGAAATGTAGAAAATGGTGAAAACACTCAGCAGGTCAGGCAGCTTCTGTGAAGAGGGAAGCGTTTGCCATTTCTGAATGAAGACTATCATGAACGTAGGCCGAATGGTCACCGCATTACGAGAAGGAATATATTACGAATATATATATCGGAGAGGGTGCAGAAGAGGTTTACCAGAATGCTGCCTGGATTAGAGGGTATTAGCTATAAGCAGATGTGTAGGGAAATAACTGCATTCAGTCTGAAGAAGGGTCTCGACCAGAAACGTCACCCATTCCTTCTCTCCAGAGATGCTGCCTGACCCGCTGAGTTACTCCAGCATTTTGTGTCTACCTTAGCTATAAGGAGAAGTGTGGCAGATGTAGAAACATAGAAACATAGAAACATAGAAAATAGGTGCAGGAGTAGGCCATTCGGCCCTTCGAGCCTGCACTGCCATTCAATATGATCATGGCTGATCATCCAACTCAGTATCCCGTACCTGCCTTCTCTCCATACCCCCTGATCCCTTTAGCCACAAGGGCCACATCTAACTCCCTCTTAAATATAGCCAATGAACTGGCCTCAACTACCTTCTGTGGCAGAGAATTCCACAGATTCACCACTCTCTGTGTGAAAAAAAACTTTCTCATCTCAGTCCTAAAAGACTTCCCCCTTATCCTTAAACTGTGACCCCTTGTTCTGGACTTCCCCAACATCGGGAACAATCTTCCTGCATCTAGCCTGTCCAACCCCTTAAGAATTTTGTAAGTTTCTATAAGATCCCCCCTCAATCTTCTAAATTCCAGCGAGTACAAGCCGAGTCTTTCCAGTCTTTCTTCATATGAAAGTCCTGCCATCCCAGGAATCAATCTGGTGAACCTTCTCTGTAAACCTCTGAACCTCCTCTATGGCAAGAATGTGCAGATGAAAGAACTGCAGATGCTGATTTAAACCGAAGATAGACACAAAATGCCGGAGTAACTGAGCGGGACAGGCAGCATCTCTGGAGAGAAGTGAATGGGTGACGTTTCGGGTCGGGACCCTTTCTTCAGAGAATGGAGCAGGCTCAATGGGCTGAATGGCCTAATTATGCTCTCATGTCTAATGATCTGATGATCTTATAACTGAGCAGCTAATTGTCACACAGTCCATGGTTATTCAAGGATTGTGGTTCAATAACGTTAGAGGCTGAAACGGAATTTATACAGAATCTATATTCAGGAGACGAAGTGAGTGTAGGAACAATTTAAAAAATGGCTATGCTGCCACTTGAAAATGATGGTAAACAGGTGATAGAACAAGGGGCCACAGTTTAAGAATAAGGGGTAGGCCATTTAGAACTGAGATGAGGAAAAACTTTTTCAGTCAGAGAGTTGTGAATCTGTGGAATTCTCTGCCTCAGAAGGCAGTGGAGGCCAATTCTCTGAATGCATTCAGGAGAGAGCTGGATAGAGCTCTTAAGGATAGCGGAGTCAGGGGGTAAGGGGAGAAGGCAGGAACGGGGTACTGATTGAGAATGATCAGCCATGATCACATTGAATGGCGGTGCTGGCTCGAAGGGCCGAATGGCCTCCTCCTGCACCTATTGTCTATTGTCTGTTGATATAGAACATACTGCAAAAACATAAGATGGTGCAGCAACAGACCCTTTGTCTCACACAGTTTGTGCCGAACATGATACCACGTCAAACTGATCTCATGATCCTGTACATGATCCATATTCCATCTATTCCCCGCACGTCCATGTGCCCATCGAAAAGCCTCTCAAACACCACTATCATTTCTGCCTCCACCACCACCACTCCTGGCAGTGCGTTCCGAGCCCCCACCAACCTGTGAAGAAAAAAATAAATCCTGCCCTGCACATATCCATTAGACTTGCAGACACAGAAGTAATCTACATCAACAGCATTTCAGTGGAGGGAGTGATCAATTTCTGGACCAGAATCCATGATTAATTGTCGGAAATAGTCGCTATTAATTCATACAAAAACAAGCAGTATCGATTTCTTCCTGAAAATCATATTTTGGGACGTGATCTGTGAGTAACCTGAGACACAACCTGCTGAGAAAGGAATCACCCCTGACTCTCTGTCTGAGGATGCTGCCTGTCCCGCTGAGTTACTCCAGCATTTTGTGTCTATCTTCTGTGTAAACCGGCATCTGCAGTTCCTTCTTAGTCATTTTGGCAGCTCCACTGCGAACTCTCCTCAAGGTATGTCTACTTTGAAGAAGTGCAGGGAAATAACTGCAGATGCTGGTACAAATCGAAGGTATCACAAAATGCTGGAGTAACTCAGCGGGTCAGGCAGCATCTCTGGAGAGAAGGAATGGGTGACGTTTCGGGATCCACAAACACGTTTTAACCAAGACTCGCCATTTTCTACCTTTCCTTGATCATCGTCTGCTTTGATCTGTCTTTTTCACACTTTACATTCTCTTTGTACCCATCCATATCTCCAGTTTCCCCTCTCCCCAGACTCTCAGTCTGACGAAGGGTCTCGACCCGAAACGTCACCCATACCTTCTCTCCACAGATGTTGTCTGTCCCGCTGAGTTACTCCAGCATTTTGTGTCTATCTTCGATAAGAGAATTATCCTTGGGAGGTAATGTATGGTTTGTTCATCATGGTTTACCTTGAGTCCAGAACCAGGGGTGACAGTTTAAGAATAAGGGGTAGGCCATTCAGGACTGAGATGAGGAAAAACGTTTTCACCCAGAGAGTTGTGAGTCTGTGGAACTCTCTGCCACAGAAGGCAGTGGAGGCCAATTCACTGGATGTTTTCAAGAGAGAGTTATGTTTAGCTCTTAGGGCTAACGGAATCAAGGGATATGGGGAGAAAGCAGGAACGAGGTGCTGATTTTGGATGATCAGCCATGATCATGTTGAATGGCCGGTGCTGGCTCGAAGGGCCGAATGGCCTACTCCTGCACCTATTTCCTATGTTTCTATGAATTTTGTCTGGATCTGCTGCAGACTAATAGTGAGATAGACACAAAATGCTGGAGTAACTCAGCAGGTCAGGCAACATCTCAGGAGAAAAGGAATAGGTGGCATTTCGGGTCGAAACCCTTCTTCAGACTGAGTGTCAGGGGAAAGAGAAATTAGTGATATGAAAATGTTCAAAGAGCAATTGAATGAAAGTTCTAGGAGAAGAATTAGGCCATTCGGTCCTTCGTCTACTCGAAACATGGCTGATCTATCTCTCCCTCTCAACCCCATTCTCCTGCCTTCGCCCCATATCCCTTGACACCCATGCTAATCAAGAATCTGTCGATCTTTGCCTTAAAAATATCCATTGAGTTGGCCTCCACAGCCTTCTGTGGCAGTGAATTCCACAGTAAGAACAAATCAAAACCAGCCAGATGATCAAGGAAAGGCAGAGCCCACAATGGTCTCTTGTTGGCTATGGAGAGGGTGATAACGGGTGGATACAAACAGTAAAACTAGGCAGGATGACAATGAAACTTGTACGACGACTAGGGTGGGAGAGGGATGGAGGGAGAGGGGATGCAAAGGTTACTTGAAGTTAGAGAAATCAATATTAATACCGCTGGGGTGTAAGCTGCCCAAGCGAAATATGAGGTGCTGTTCCTCCAATTTGCGTGTGGCCTCACTCTGACAATGGAGGAGGCCCAGGACAGAAAGGTCAGTGAGGGAATAGGAGGGGGAGTTGAAGTGATTGGCAACTGGGAGATCGCGTGGGCCGAGGCGGACTGAGCGCAGGTGTTCAGCGAAGCGATCACCACAGATCAGCAAAGCTGCTGATAGATTAGGGTTTCACGGTGGCGCAGCGGTTAAGTTGCCGCCTTACAGCGAATGCATCCCGGAGACTCAGGTTCGATCCCAACTACAGGCACTGTCTGCATGGAGTTTGTACGTTCTCCCCGTGACCTGCGTGGGTTTTCTCCAAATTCTTCGGTTTCCTCCCACACTCCAAAGATGTACAGGTTTGTAAGTTAATTTGCTTGGCAAATGTAAAAATTGTCCCTAGTGGGTGTAGGATAGTGTTAATGTGCGGGGACCACTGGTCGGCGAGGACCCAGTGGGCCAAAAGGGCCTGTTTCCGCGCTGTACATCTAAACTGATATAGACTGAACTATACAAATCCTAATGCTAATACTATACTATACTATACTAATTAAGGAACTAATTAAGGAATTAAGGAACTAATGTTAATACTATACTATACTAATAGTGACGATGGTTGTCAAAAATTGAAGTAGGATCCTGGTTAGCCAGGTGGTTAGAGTTATGGAGAGTCATAGAGTGATACAGTATGGAAACAGGCCCTTCGGCCGAAGTTGCCCACACTGGCCAACAATGTCCCAGCTGCACCAGTCCCACTTGCCCGCGTTTGGCCCATATCCCTCCAAACCTGTCCTATCCATGTACCTGTCTAACTGTTTCTTAAATGTTAATGAGTCCCTGGCTCAACTACCTCCTCTGGCAGTTTGTTCCATACACCCACCATCCTTTAGGTGAAAAAGTTACCCCTCAGATTCATATTAGACAATAGACAATAGACAATAGGTGCAGGAGGAGGCCATTCGGCCCTTCGAGCCAGCACCGCCATTCAATGTGATCAAATCTTTTCCCCTTCACCTTAAACCTATGTCCTCGATTGCCCTACTCTGGGCAAGAGACCCTGTGCATCTCCCCGATCTATTCCTCTCATGATTTTGTACATTTCTATAAGATCACCCCTCATCCTCCTGTGCTCCAAGGAATAGAGACCCAGCCTAATCAAACTCCCCCTTACAGGTAGATGCACAGAATGTTTTGCCCAGAGTGGGGGAATCGAGGACCAGAAGACATGGGTTCAAGGTGAAGGGGAAAAGATTTAGTAGGAATCCGAGGGGTAACTTTTTCACACAGAGGGTGGTGGGTGTATGGAACGAGCTGCCAGAGGAGGTAGTTGAGGCTGGGAGTATCCCATCGTTTAAGAAGCAGTTGGACAGGTACATGGTACATTTGGAGGGATATGGACCAAGCGCAGGCAGGTGGGACTAGTGTAGCTGGGACATGTTGGCCGGCGTGGGCACGTTGGGCCGAAGGGCCTGTTGCCACACTGTATCACTCTATGACTATGACCTGGAGAAAACTCACGTGGTTACGGGGAGAACGTGCAAACTCTGTACAGACAGCGGCCGTGGTCAGGATCGAACCCGGGTCCCTGGCGCTGTAAGGCAGCAACTCTACCGCTGCGCCACCTTAATGTTTCCGACATTTTGTCTCCTTTTCATGTAAGCCGTTGTCTGTCGAGCGTGTTACACCATTTGAAGAGGCAGATCAAGGAGAACAACGTTTACACAGAGAGCTACAGGAAAGGTTTGCCACGGGGCATCTCAGAACCAAGGCCTCTTTCCATTAAAAGCTAATAAATTTCCTGAGTGTGGATGTATAATATTACAGTACAGCAATTACCTCAAAAGTGCAATGATAGAAAGCCCTTTATAACATAGATAAAGGTGTCTCTAGAGTTCCTTCAGAGTGTTCTGCATCTCCACCTTAGGCCCTCAGTGCGTTATAATAGTTGACATAAGGTCAATTTAATACTCTGTCACAGAAGCATTGAAATTGTAATGTTCTCAAAGGCCAGTGAAATTTATTCTTAGTTCTCTACTAAAGGCCCAATGCACAGGAACAAGAGTAGTCTCATCAAAACCTTTGCCATCTTTTATTCCAATTTTATTGAGATCCTTGGCTAATAAAAATCTATTGATCTGAAATCTTGAAAGCCCCTTTGGCTCCCAACATCAATAGTCTTTTGAGGCCAGGAATTACAGATTTTTACTGTCTATTTATATCCCTCCCAAGTGGCCTGACCACAGCAGTAACTCATATCCCATCATTTTTGTTTCCCTGACGTTTCACATCATAGAAACAAAGAAATTAGGTGCAGGAGTAGACCATTCGGCCCTTTGAGCCAGCACCGCCATTCGATACGACCATGGTTGATCATCCAGAATCAGTACCCCGTTCCTGCCTTCTCCCCATATCCCTTGATTCCGTTAGTCCTATATCTAACTTCCTCGAATACACCCAGTGAATTGGCCTCCGCTGCCTTCTGTGGCAGAGAATGTCACAGATTCACAACTCTCTGGGTGAAAAGGGGCGTGGGGCGGTGACATCACCCTTTGTCCCTCATTTGGGAGTGAGATAGTCGGCAACCCCAGTCTCAAACCGAAACTTCACCCATTCCTTCTCTCCAGAGATGCTGCCTGACCCACTGAGTTACTCCAGCATTTTGCGTCTAAACTAGCAGTTCTTTCCTCCACCATACAAGACACTCAGGGTAAGGCCTTATTCTCCCTGCTACCATCCAGCTGGAGATGCAGAAGCCTGAAGTTCCACACCTACAGATGCAGCATGGGCGACATTCTTACAACTATCAGCTTCGTGAGCCAACCTACACAACATTAGTTTAGTTCAGTTTCACTTTAGACACAGTGCTGGAGTAACTCAGCAGATCAAACAGTATCTCCGGAGAAAAAGGATGAGTGACGTTTCGGGTTGGGACCCTTCTTCAGACTTTGGTTTAATTGAATAATAATAATTGAATAATTGAATATGTTTATTGGCCAAGTATGTGCCTTGGTGCTCCGCTCGCAAGTAACAACACGAACATACAGTAAACAATTAAGAATAAAGCATAAAACTTTAAAACATTAAAAATACAACATTATAGTTTAAACATATGAATGAAATAAACCAGAGCAAAAGGAGACTACAGACTTTTGGTTATTAAGTAGAGCTACTACTCTCGGGAAAAAAAGCTTTTTTTATGTCTGGCTGTGGCTGCTTTGACAGTCCGGAGTCACCTTATCATATCATCATATCATATATATACAGCCGGAAACAAGCCTTTTTTCGGCCCTCCAAGTCCATGCCGCCCAGTGATCCCCGTACATTAACACTATCCTACACCCACTAGGGACAATTTTTACATTTACCCAGCCAATTAACCTACATACCTGTACGTCTTTGGAGACGTACCTTCCAGAGGGAAGTGCTTCAAAGAGTTTGTGGCCATGGTGAGAGGGGTCAGAGATGATCTTGCCCGCTCGCTTCCTGGCCCTTGCAGTGTACAGTTCGTCAATGGGGGGAAGGTTGCAGCCAACAACCTTCTCAGCTGATCGAACGATCCGTTGCAGCCTCCGGATGTCGTGCTTGGTGGCTGAGCCAAACCAGACCATGATGGAGAAGGTGAGGACGGACTCTACGATGGCAGTATAGAATTGGACCATCATTGCCTGTGGCAGATAGTGTTTCCTCAGCTGCCGCAGGAAGTACATCCTCTGTTGGGCCTTGTTGACTGAGGAGTCGATGGTGGCCTCCCATTTAAGGTCCCTGGAGATGATGGTTCCAAGGAACTTAAATGACTCCACAGTTGTGACTGTGGTGTTGTTGATGGTGAGTGGGGGGAGGGGAGGGGGAGCTAGTTTAGTGAGTTTAGTTTAATTTAGTTTAATGTCATGTGCACCGAGGTACAGTGAAAAGCTTTTTTGTTGCATGTCAGCAGGAACACTATACATGATTCCAATCAAGCCGTCCACAGTATACAGATACATGACAAATGGAATAATGCTTGGTGCAAGATACAGTCCAGTAAAGTCTGATTAAGGATAGCCCAAGGGTCTCCAGTGAGGCAGATAGTAGCTTAGGACTGTTCTCTCGTTGGTGGTAGGATGGTTCAGTTGCCTGATAACAGCTGGGATGAAACTGCCTCTGAATCTGGAGGTGTGCGTTTTCACACTTCTGTACCTCTTACACTACCAGGAATTTGTTTTCTAGTTGTACATTTTTGCAATAATGTCTTGTGTTTGCAGTCTTTTTCCTTTTAATGCCTTGTTGAACTTACGTGTGATTAATATGTAATTTATGTCAAATGTATGTGTCTGAATCTGTGTACCTGGGATGCTGCTGCGACCAAGATTTCCATTGTACCCAGACTTGATTTGATTCTTTCTAATCAGGTATATTTCTACTGAATGCTTCACCTGTCCCTTTATTCTGCACATTCCTGTTTGGGTTAGACTTTACACTTCTTCCTGTGACTGAAAGGTTTTCTCCGGGGGGGGGGGGGGGGGGGGGCTCTGGTTTTCTCCACCACTCCAAAGACATAGAAACCTAGAAAATAGGTGCAGGAGTAGGCCATTCGGTCCATCGAGCCAGCCCTAAGAGCTAAACCTAACTCTCTCTTGAAAACATCCAGTGAATTGGCCTCCACAGCCTTCTGTGGCAGAGAATTCCACAGATTCACAACTCTCCAGGTGAGAATGTTTTTCCTCATCTCAGTCCTAAATGGCCTACCCCTTATTCTTAAACTGTGACCTAAGGGGGAGGTGCAGCGAGACCTGGGTGTCCTTCTACACCAGTCACTGAAAGTTGGCTTGCAGGTACAGCAGGCAGTGAAGAAAGCTAATGGCATGTTGGCCTTCAAAACTAGAGGATTTCAGTATAGGAGTAAAGAGGTTCTTCTACAGTTGTATAGGGCCCTGGTAAGACTACATCTGGAGTATTGTGTACAGTTTTGGTCTCCTAATTTGAGGAAGGACATCCTTGCTATTGAGGCAGTGCAGCGTAGGTTCACGAGTTTGATCCCTGGGATGGCGGGACTGACATATGAGGAAAGATTGAAAAGACTAGGCTAGTATTCACTGGAGTTTAGAAGGATGAGAGGGGATCTTATAGAAACATATAAAATTATAAAAGGACTGGACAAGCTAGGCCAAATCACTGGATGGATTTAAGAGAGAGTTAGATAGAGCTCTAGGGGCTAGTGGAATCAAGGGATATGGGGAGAAGGCAGGCACGGGTTATTGATTGTGGACGATCAGCCATGATGACAATGAATGGCGGTGCTGACTCGAAGGGCCGAATGGTCTCCTCCTGCACCTATTTTCGATGTTTCTATTTTCTATGACCCCTGGTTCTGGATTCTCCCAAGTCGTGCAGACTTGAAGGTTAATTGGCTTCTGTAAATTATAAATTGTCTCTCATGTGCTGGATAGTACTGGTGTATGGAGATGGCTGGTCAGTGGGCCGAAGGGCCTGTTTCTCTAAAGTCTAAAGTCTAAAGTCTAAATACAACATTATACAATCACAAAGTATTTACAGAATCTATCCATGTACAGCTAAACATAAATCTATTTTTTTAATCTTCTCAACTGCCACAATGGAAAGTACCCCAAGCATCAGAAATTAACAGCCGGTGGCCCAGACTGCAATAAACTAAATAAATGATTGCTACAATGCACTTCATATTTGACAGATCTCACAGAAGTGATGATGAATAAAGCGCATCAGATGGAGCTTCTCAATATTAACTTTAACTCCCAATACTTAACTTTGGCTATTTTGTTTTGGTGTAGAGATACAGCGTGGAAACAGGCCTTTCGGCCCCCTGAGTCCGCACCGACCAGCGATCCCCTCGCGCTAACACGTGTCCTACACACACACACAAGGGACAATTTACAATTGCCGAAGCCAGATTAACCTACAAATCTGTTCGTCATTGGAGTGTGGGAGGAAACCAGAGCACCCAGGGGAAAACCCACGCGGTCACAGGGAGAACGGGCGGCACGGTGGCGCAGCGGTAGAGTTGCTGCCTTACAGCGAATGCAGCGCCGGACGCTCATGTTCGATCCTGACTACGGGCGCCGTCTGTACGGAGTTTGTACGTTCTCCCCGTGACCTGCGTGGGTTTTCTGCGAGATCTTCGGTTTCCTCCCACACTCCAAAGACGTACAGGTTTGTAGGTTAATTGGCTTGGTAAATGTAAAAATTGTCCCTGGAGGCTATAGGCCAGTGTTAATGCGGGGGATCGCTGGTCGGCGCGGACCCGGTGGGCCGAAAGGGCCTGTTTCCGCGCTGTATCTCTTCACTAAACTGATCGTAGTTACCTTTTGGGGGGAAGGCAGCATATTCTCTGCTGGATGTACACCATCAACAAGGATGTGTACCATGTGCCATGACTTTGGATACATCGTTGTGTCAACCTCGGCTGATGTTGATCGTTAATGAAGGATGGATGTTGATCGTTAATGAAGAATGTTTGGCGAAGAGCTCAATGTTCCCCCTCCCCCGCCACGATGTGATGCAAACATTCATAGAAACATAAAAACATAGACAATGGGTGCAGGAGGAGGCCATTTGGCCCTTCGAGCCAGCACCACTATTCATTGTGATCCTGGCTGATCGTCCACAATCAGTAACCCGTGCCTGCCTTCTCCCCATATCCCTTGATACCGCTAGCCCCGAGAGCTCTATCTAACTCTCTTTTCAATTCATCCAGTGAATTGGCCTCCACTGCCCTCTGCGGCAGAGAATTCCACAAATTCACAACTCTCTGGGAGAAAACGTTTTTTCTCATCTCAGTTTTAAATGGCCTCCCCTTTATTCTTAGACTGTGGCCCCTGGTTCTAGAGTTCCCCAACATTGGGAACATTTTTCCTGCATCTAGCTTGTCCAGTCCTCTTATAATTCTATATGTTTCTGTAAGATGTGCTCTCTACTGTAGAGGTTTGATAAGAGTATTTGGCATAGTGCCACTTCCAGAATAATGGGCCAAGTTAAGACTATATTTTTAAGAACTGTCAGGTCATAAGGGTTAGGAGTAGAATTAGGCCATTCAGCCCATCAAGTTTACTCCGCCATTCAGTCATGGCTGATCTATCCCTTCCTCCTAACCCCATTCTCCTACCTTCTCCCCATAACCTCTGACACCTGTATTAATCAAGAATCTATCTATCTCTGCCTTAAAAATATCCAGTGACGGCCTCCATTTCATTCTGTGGCAAAGAATTCCACAGATTCACCACCCTCTGACTAAAGATATTTCTCCTCATCTCCTTCCTAAAAGAACATCCTTTCATTCTGAGGCCGTGACCTCTAGTCCTAGACTCTCCCACCAGTGGAAACATCCAATCTATCCCCACATCCACTCTATCCAAGTCTTTCACTATTCCGTATGTTTCAATGAGGTCCCCCTCCCATTCTGCTAAACTCCAGCGAGTACAAGCCAAGTGCCGAAGAAAACGCTCATCATAGGTTAACATACCCATTCCTGGGATCATTCTTGTAAACCTCCTCTGGGCCCTCTCCAGAGCCAGCACATCCTCCCTCCAGCATTTAGGTTTGGATTTATTATTGTCACGTGTAATGAGGTAGAGGTTTGAGAGAGTATTCGGCACAGTGCCACCACCAGAATAATGGGCTTTTAAGGCCAAGTTTAAAGGCCAGGTTTTAAGAACTGTAAACCCTGGAGGGTACAAGGCATCAGAAATGTTTAGTTTAGCTTAGTTTAGAGATACAGCACAGAAACAGGCCCTTTCGGCCCACCAGGTCTGCGCTGACCAGCGATCCCCGCACATTAACACTATCCTACACACACTAGGGACAATATTTTTTACATTTACCAAGTCAATTAACCTACATACCTGTACGTTTTTGGACTGTGCGATGATCTCGGAGAAAACCCACGCAGGTCACAGGGAGAAAATACAAACTCCTACAGACAGCGCCCTTAGTTAGCATCGAACCCGGGACTCTGACGCTGCATTTGCTGTAAGGCAGCAACTCTACCGCTGCGCCACCGTGCCGCCCTCTTGCGTACTTCTTCAGTGTAATCTACTATTCTTAAACTCTAGTACTTAAGTATGACTGTCTTTACTGAATTGTATGCAAAAATAAAAGGCATAGAACATTGAATATAGAGGGTGGTGGATTCTTGGAAGGCCCTGCCAGGGTTGGTGGTAGAGGCAGGTACGATGGTGGCATTGAAGAGGCTTTTGGATGGGCACCTGGATATGCAGGGAAAGGAGGAATATGGATTATGCGCTGGTAAATAAGAGATGGTTATAGACAATAGGCAATAGACAATAGGTGCAGGAGTAGGCCATTCGGCCCTTCGAGCCTGCACCGCCATTCAATATGATCATGGCTGATCATCCAACTCAGTATCCCGTACCTGCCTTCTCTGCATACCCCCTGATCCCTTTAGCCACAAGGGCCACATCTAACTCCCTCTTAAATATAGCCAATGAACTGGCCTCAACTACCCTCTGTGGCAGAGAATTCCACAGACTCACCACTCTCTGTGTGAAGAATTTTTTTCTCATCTCGGTCCTAAAAGACTTCCCCCTTATCCTTAAGCTGTGACCCCCTGGTTCTGGACTCCCCCAACATCGGGAACAATCTTCCCGCATCTAGCCTCTCCAACCCCTTAAGAATTTTATATGTTTCTATAAGATCCCCCCTCAGTCTTCTAAATTCCAGCGAGTACATTCTGTGTCCAATGTAAAAGAAATGTCTCTGTACCTAGGTCCATGTGTATCGCAGGTGTACTTTAGACAGGAGATGAGGTCAGAGGGTGGCGAATCTGTGGAATCCATCATGGAATCCATCACCTCCACAGATGGTTGTGGAAATGAAACTCTTTTTCACCCAGAGAGTTGTGAATCTGTGGAGTTCTCTGCCGCAGAAGGCAATGGAGGCCAATTCACTGGATGTTTTCAAGAGAGAGTTAGATAGAGCTCTTAGCGCTAACGGAATCAAGGGATATGGGGAGAAAGCAGGAACGGGGTACTGATTTAGGATGACCAACCGTGATCACGTTGAATGGCGTTGCTGGCTCGAATGGGCCGAACGACCTACTCCTGCACCTATTTTTCCATGTGTCTATGTTTCTAAGTCATTGGGTATTTGTGAGACGGAGTTTGATAGATTCCTGATTAGTACGGGTGCCAGGGGCTATGGGGAGAAGGCAGGAGAATGGTGTCAAGAGGGAAAGTTAGATCAGCCATGATTGAATGGCGGAGTGGACTTGATGGGCCAAGTGGCCTAATTCTGCTCTTAGAGCCGATGAACTTATGAACGTGACAATTAAGTACCATTGTACCATTACACCATTGGTCCTGTGGATGAGCTTTACTGAACAGCAATATAGAGAAGTGCCTATGGAAACTACCCGAAACGTCATTGCTATTGAGGGCGTGCAGCGTAGGTTTACTAGGTTAATTCCCGGAATGGCGAGACTGTCATATGTTGAAAGACTGGAGCGACTAGGCTTGTATACACTGGAATTTAGAAGGATGAGAGGAGATCTTATCGAAACGTATAAGATTATTAAGGGGTTGGACACGTTAGAGGCAGGAAACATGTTCCCAATGTTGGGGGAGTCCAGAACAAGGGGCCACAGTTTAAGAATAAGGGGTAGGCCATTTAGAACTGAGATGAGGAAAAACTTTTTCAGTCAGAGAGTTGTGAATCTGTGGAATTCTCTGCCTTAGAAGGCAGTGGAGGCCAATTCTCTGAATGCATTCAAGAGAGAGCTGGATAGAGCTCTTAAGGATAGCGGAGTCAGGGGGTACGGGGAGAAGGCAGGAACGGGGTACTGATTAAGAATGATCAGCCATGATCACATTGAATGGTGGTGCTGGCTCGAAGGGCCGATTGGCCTACTCCTGCACCTATTGTCTATTGTCTATTGTCACCCATTCCCTCTCTCCTAGATGCTGCCTGACCTGCTGAGTTACTCCAGCATTTTGTGACACCTTATGTAGGAGCCATTTATGTTTAGACTAGCTAGTGTTAGCATATTATATTATTTTGTCTAGATATATTTTGCCGTATTATTTTGGACTCTTGGGGGTGGTCAGTAGATGCACAGGGTGGTGTATATATATATATATATATATGGGCATAATGGACAGGGAGTGGCAGACACAGGGAGGGAGAGCATACAGTTCTCACCTGTCCTGGACCGACCAACGACTGGACAGACCTGAGACCTGGGACCAGACCAGGGACGGAGCATCCAGCTACGACTTGGATGCTATTGTGGTGACCGTATAATAACAGAAGCCTTACACCTGGATAACGATCCAAAGACTTTATTAACTACATAGCAAGCACGACCTCACGCCTGCACGTTCCACTTACACTAACCCGAATCTCGCAAGCAGTGGTCACTCAAAAGCTAAAGGGGCAGAACTACAAAAGCATGATGCGTAACATGTGTGACACCATTACACTAATCTACAGATGCGAAATAAGTAAAGCCTGGTGTGTTCATCTCCTTGTTTGTACAACTACTTCAATAAACAGCTAATTAAACTGGAAATAACGACTGAAAGATCTTTCGATTTTTTAGAGATACAGCGCGGAAACAGGCCCTTCGGCCCACCGAGTCCGCGCCGCCCAGCGATCCCCGCACATTAACACTATCCTACACACACTAGGGACAATTTTTACATATTACCCAGTCAATTAACCTACATACCTGTACATCTTTGGAGTGTGGGAGGAAACCGAAGATCTCGGAGAAAACCCATGCAGGTCACGGGGAGAACGTACAAACTCCGTACAGACGGCGCCCGTAGTCATGATCGAACCTGAGTCTCCGGCGCTGCATTCGCTGTAAGGCAGCAACTCTACCGCTGCGCCACCGTGCCGCCCTCTGTTCTATTGGGGTCTGCGTAAGATCAATACGACTCCCTGTGTAGTAATGGCAATTGGAAAAGAAGTCATTGGAAAAGTCGGAAAGTTGGCATTACACCCTATCTCTGGAACTTCCTTCATCTGTAAAATCCTGAGCAGTCCTTCTACTCCTGGACTCTGAGGCATCTTGACAATTATTCATGACGTCTGTGCGTTTAGATGGCAGAGATCTAAAAAAAGTGTTTGAAGGCTGGAGGAACGAAAGATCTGGAGGCCATAGATGAGATTTGAATCACCCAGGGGTGAAATTCTTAATGTGCAGAATCAGATGCTGGTTTCAATCGAAGTTGGACACAAAATGCTGGAGTAACTCAGCGGGACAGGCAGCATCTCTGGAGAGAAGGAATGGGTGACGTTTCAGGTTGAGACCCTTCTTCAGACTGAAGAAGGGTCTCGACACGAAACGTCACCCACTCCTTACCTCCAGAGATGCTGCCTGTCCCGCTGAGTTACTCCAGCGTTTTGTGAAATTTCTTAAATCTAGAGCTCAAATAACTGATGTAATTGCAGAATGATTGGTGAAGCGGACTTGGATATTGGTAGGAGATTTACTCAACTCAAGTATGTAGGTTAATTGACTGGGTAAATGCAAAAATTGTCCCTAGTGTGTATAGGATAGTGTTAGTGTGCGGGGATCGCTGGGCGGTGCGGACTTGGTGGGCCGAAAAGGCCTGTTTCCGCGCTGAATCTGAAATATGAAGAAAGAAAAAAATGAAAATAAGTGTTGGAGATTGGAGTTTGGGAGATCAGGCAGCAGTGCACTGTGATAGTCAAATCTGTATCTCAGTAATTGGGGCAGCACAGCAGTAGAGCTGCAGCATCACAGCGCCAGAGTCCCAGGTTCAATCCTGACCTCGGGTGCTGTCTGTGTGGAGTTTGCACGTTCTCCCACTGACCTCTGGGTGCTCCGGTTTCCGCCCACATCCCAAAGACGTGCGGGTTGGTAGGTTAATTGGCCTCTGTAAAATTGCCTCAAATGTGTGAGGCGTGGATAAGAAAATAGGTTGACATAGCGCTCGTGTGAACAGGTGACTGATGGGTCGGCGTGGACTCAATGGGCTAAAGGGCCTGTTTCTATGCTGCACCTCGAATCTAAACTAAACTAATTGCATCTATATAGCATCTACGATGTGATAAACGGTTTCCAGGTTTTTCATCAAAAATTTCTCAGTCAAGTTTTGATTCCATAACACATGAAAACAATCAGGGCTGATAACCAAAAGCTAAATGGAGCTTTACGGAGATGGCAAGGTTGTCCTTGTGATCTGGTGGGTTTTCTCCGGGTGCTCCAGTTTCGTCCCACGCTCCAAATGCGTGCAGGTTCATAGATCATAAGGTCATAAGTGATAGGAGCAGGATTAGGCCATTCGGCCCATCAAGTCTTCTGCACCATTCAATCATGGCTGATCTATCTCTCCCTCTCAATCCCATTCTCCTGCCTTCCCCCCAAAACCGATGACACCCGGACTAATCAAGACTCGATCTATCTCTGCCTTAAGAATATCCATTGATGGCCTCCACAGCCTTCTGTGGCAAAGAATTCCACCGAATCACCACCCTTAACAATAGACAATAGACAATAGGTGCAGGAGGAGGCCATTCGGCCCTTCGAGCCAGCACCACCATTCAATGTGATCATGGCTGATCATTCTCAATCAGTACCCCGTTCCTGCCTTCTCCCCATACCCCCTGACTCCGCTATCCTTAAGAGCACTATCTAGCTCTCTCTTGAATGCATTCAGAGAATTGGCCTCCACTGCCTTCTGAGGCAGAGATTTCCACAGATTCACAACTCTCTGGCTGAAAACATTTTTCCCCATCTCAGTTCTAAATGGCCTACCCCTTATTCTTAAACTGTGGCCCCTTGTTCTGGACTCCCCCAACATTGGGAACATGTTTCCTCCCTCTAACTTGTCCAACCCCTTAATAATCTTATACGTTTAGATAAGATCCCCTCTCATCCTTCTAAATTCCAGTGTATACAAGCCTAGTCGCTCCAGTCTTTCAACATATGACAGTCCCGCCATTCCGGGAATTAACCTAGTAAACCTACGCTGCACGCCCTCAATAGCAAGAATATCCTTCCTCAAATTTGGAGACCAAAACTGCACACAGTACTCCAGGTGCGGTCTCACTAGGGCCCTGTACAACTGCAGAAGGACCTCTTTGCTCCTATACTCAACTCCTCTTGTTATGAAGGCCAACATTCCATTGGCTTTCTTCACTGCCTGCTGTACCTGCATGCTTCCTTTCAGTGACTGATGCACTAGGACACCCAAATCTCGTTGTACGTTCCCTTTTCCTAACTTGACACCATTCAGATAATACTCTGCCTTCCTATTCTTACCACCAAAGTGGATAACCTCACACGTATCCACATTAAACTGCATCTGCCATGCATCTGCCCACTCACACAACCTGTCCAAGTCACCCTGCAACCTCATAGCATCTTCCTCACAGTTCACACTAGCACCCACCCAGCCTTGTATCATCTGCAAATTTGCTAATGGTACTTTTAGCATTTTTAATGGTACTAAAGAAATTCCTCCACATCTTCCCAAAGGGACGTCCTTTAATTCTGAGACTATGACCTCTAGTCCTCGACTCTCCAATTAGTTGAAACATCCTCTCCGTATCCACTCTATCCAAGCTTTTCACTATTCGGTAAGTTACAATGAAGTCCCTCCCTCATCCTTCTAAACGCCAGCGAGTACAGGCCCAGTGCCGTCAAACGCTCATAATATGTTAACCCAGTCATTCCCGGGATCATTCTTGTAAACATTCTCTTGTAAGTGAAATTGTAAATTGTCCCTAGTGTATAGGATAGTGCCAGATCGCTGGTCGGCCCCAACTCAGTGGGCCGAAGGGCCTGTTTCCACGATGTGTCTCCAAAGTCTGAAGTTGCAAGACTAAAATCTAAATAAAAGGAATAGTTTTATTGAGCACCTTAGAGGGGTGGAAGGGTAATGAGGTTGTCTTTCTTTGTAGACACAAAATGCTGGAGTAACTCAGCGGGACAGGCAGCGTCACTGGAGAGAAGGAACGGGTGACGTTTCGGGTCGAGACCCTTTGTATCGTTCAAACCTAGAGCAAGGATTGTCTCAAACTCTAGTTAGACAATCCCACTTGGTCAGCCTAGATTCTGTGGTCACCAACTGAGTCACAAAAATGCACTTAAAACGTTAATCTAAAAAATGTGGCAGCATCTCACAAAGGCATTTGCATTCAGTAGTCATGGCAGCAGGACCTTTTACACAATAGGTGCTGATTTTCGTGCGGAGAACGATGTGAGCACATTGTGATTATCGAGCTAATGGATGTTAGAGGCCGGCAACTTCACAGCAGCTGAAAACGTGTGAATAATATAACCGACTATCTTACACCTAGAACCTGCAATGGCGGGACTGTCACATGTTGAAAGTCTGGAGCGACTCGCCGTGTATACATTATGGGTTAGAAGGATGAGAGGGTATTCTTATTGAAAGATATAAGATTATTAAGGGATTGAACACGCTAGAGGCAGGAAACATGTTCCCAATGTTGGGGGAGTCCAGAACCAGGGGCCACAGTTTAACAATAAGGGGTAGGCCATTTAGAACGGAGATGAGGAAAAACTTTTTCACTCAGATAGTTGTAAATCTGTGGAATTCTCTGCCTCAGAAGGCAGTGGAGGCCATTTCTCTGGATGCTTTCAAGAGAGAGTTAGATAGAGCTCTTAATGGTAGTGGAGTCAGGGGTTAATGGTATGGGGAGAAGGCAGGAATGCGGTACTGATTGTGAATGATCACATTGAATGTGATCTATGTTACTATTTCTGTGAATAGCGGTGCTGGCTCGAAGGGCCGAATGGCCTGCTCCTGCACTTATTGTCTATTGTCTATTGTCTATTGTCTGTAACCTCAAAGTAGACACCAAAATGCTGGAGTATCTCAGTTGGTCAGGCAGCATGCCTGAAGAAAAAGCATGAAGAAGGTTCTCGACCCAAAACATCACCTATTGCCTTTCCTCCAGAGATGCTGCCTGACCCACTGAGTTACTCCAGCGTTTTGTGCCTGTCGAGTCATAGAGTGATACAGTGTGGAAACAGGCCCTTTGGCCCAACTTGCCCACGCTGACCAACAATGTCCCAGCTACACAACTCCCACCTGCCTGCGTTTGGTCCATATCCCTCCAAACCTGTCACATCCATGTATCTTTCCAAATGTTTTTTAAACGTTGGCATAGTCCCAGCTTCAACTACCTCCTCTGGCAGCTCGTTCCATACACCCGCCACCCTTTGTGTGAAAAAAGTTACCTCTCAGATTCCTATTAAATCTTTTCCCCTTCACCTTGAACCTATGTCCTCTGGTCCTTGATTCCCCTACTCTGGGCAAGAGACTCTGTGCATCTACCCGATCTATTCCTCTCATGGTTTTATACTCCTCTATTAGATGTTTGGTGCAAACTAGCATCTGCAGTTCCTTCCTATACATAGAACCACAAAGTAGTTGGTAGAGGACTTAGAACACTTGTTATTCACTGAGGCTGAAGGGCCTGTTTCCAAGCTGCATGACTCCGTGCTGTTGATTTGTTAGATTTTTAGATTTAGAGATACAGCGCGTAAACAGGCCCTTCGGCCCACCGGGTCTGCGCCGCCCAGCGATCCCCGCACACTAACACTATCCTACACCCACTAGGGACAATTTTTACATATTACCCAGTCAATTAACCTACAAACCTGTACGTCTTTGGAGCGTGGGAGGAAACCGAAGATCTCGGAGAAAACCCACGCAGGTCACGGGGAGAACGTACAAACTCCGTACAGACGGCGCCCGTAGTCAGGATCGAACCTGGGTCTCCGGCGCTGCATTCCCTGTAAGGCAGCAACTCTACCGCTGCGCCATCGACTGGGCTTGTATTCACTGGAATTTAGAAGGATTAGAACGGATCTTATTGCAACTTACAAAATTCTTAAGGGATTGAACGGGCTAGATGCAGGAAAAATGTTCCCCATGTTGGTCCATAACCAGGGGTCACAGAAGTTTGTGTTTTTTTTATTTAGTGTTAGGTTCAGCTTGGCTTATGTTGAATGGTTGGCACACAGTGCCAAGGCTCAAGAGGTGGCGAGGGACAGTTTTTCCCGAGTGTGGAATTATCAAAGACCACAGGGCATAGCTTCAAAGAGAAGCCCGGAGCATGCTTTTCACACAGAAGGTGGTGGGTGCCTGGAGCATGCTACCAGGGAGCATAGTTGGTAGAGGCAGATGTGGTGGAGAGGTTTGCTGATGACACACTGGGTGGCAGTGTGAGCTGCGAGGAGGATGCTATGAGGCTGCAAGTAGACTTGGATAGGTTGGGTGAGTGGGCAGATGCATGGCAGAAGCAGTATAATGCAGATGAATGTGAGGTTATTCAGTATAAGAAAATAACTGCAGATGCTGGTACAAATCGATTTATTCACAAAATGCTGGAGTAACTCAGCAGGTCAGGCAGCATCTCGGGAGAGAAGGAATGGGTGACGTTTCGGGTCGAGACTTAAGAACAGTTTTTACCCCAGGGCCATACGAGAACTGAACACTACCTTTGCACTAGGCAACACCGTTAAAAAATCTTGTACTTAATATAATTGTATTTAATTGTATTTATGTATTTATTTGTTTTTGCATTTATTGCATATATGTTTGTACGCACCGTCAGGATTGGCTATTTTTTAATTTCGTTGTACTCGTTGCAATGACAATAAATGAATATTATTATTATTATTATTATTATTCTTCAGTCTGACCTGCTGAGTTACTCCAGCATTTTTTGAATAAATCGATGTGAGGTTATTCACTTTGGTGGCAAGAACAAGGAGGCAGATTATTATCTGAATGGTGGATACAAAATGTTTGACCCACCCACTCCCCTGGCAGCAGTATGAAGAAGGGTCTCGACCCGAAACGTCACCCATTCCTTCCCTCCAGGGTTGCTGCCTGTCCCGCTGAGTTACTCCAGCATTTTGTACTAACTTTGATTTAAACCAGCATCTGCAGTTCTGAATTATCTGAATGGTGTCAGATTAGGAAAAGGGGAGGTGGAACGAAACCTGGGTGTCCTTGTACATCAGTCACTGAAAGGTACAGCAGGCAGTGAAGAAAGCAAATGGCATGTTGCCCTTCGTAATGAGAGGATTTGAGCATAGGAGCAAGGATGTCACACTGTAGTTGTGCAGAGCCATGGTGAGACCACACCTGGAGTACTGTGTACAGTTTTGGTCTCCTAATTTGAGGAAGGACATTCTTGCTATTGAGGGAGTGCAGCGTAGGTTCACCAGGTTAGTTCCCGGGATGGCGGGACTAAAAGTAGGGATCGACTGGGCTTGCATTCACTGGATAGATGAGAACGGATCTTATTGCAACATACACAATTCTTAAGGGATTGGACAGGCTAGATGCAGGAAAAAAATTCCCCATGTTGGTCCATAATCAGGGGTCACAGTTTAAGAATAAGGGGTAGGCCATTTAGGACTGAGATGAGGAAAAACTTTTTCACCCAGAGAGTTGTGAATCTGTGGAATTCTCTGCCACAGAGAGCAGCGGAGGCCAATTCACCTGGTGTTTTCAAGAGAGAGTTAGCTGAAGAACCCATTCCTGAGCTGTACTGTTCTACGTTCTATGTTCTATAAGGTTACGATTGCCAACTTTCTAACTCCCAAATAAGGGACAAAAGGTGACATCACCGCCCGCGCCCCACGTGACCTCACCCAGCCTACGGCCGCGTGCTCCCGCTCCATTAATGGCGGCCGCCCAGGCCGGGAGGCGGGTTGCTACACAACCTCATTTTGGCGAACACATTCGGCCCCGCTCCCCGAACACACTCCATTATGCTACACTGTCCGAGCCTACAGTGGCCCCCGGGCCTATAGTGTCCAGGCCTACAGTGTCCGGGCCTACAGTGTCCAGGCTTACAATGCCCCCCAGGCCTAATACGGGACAAGGGCGGTCCCATATGGGACAAACCAATTTAGCCCAAAATAGGGGATGGCCTGGCTAATACGGGACAGTTGGCAACCCCGTATAAGGTTGACCATTGATGCATGGTAGCATTTCTATTTGACATGCGAATAGGGCCATTGACCTGGAAGCTAGAGATTTCGTTTGAATTCTAACATATGGCAAATTCAAGTGATTTAATATCACCAATGACGACCATAAACCTGCCAGCAGATTGCAATCAAAACCCCACTGTATTCACAGCGGCACAGTGGCGCAGCGGGAGAGTTGCTGCCTTACAGCGCTTACAGTGTAAGAGACCCGGGTTCAATCCCGACTACGGGTGCTGTCTGTACGGATTTTGTACGTTCTCCCCGTGACCTGTGTGGGTTTTCTCCAAGATCTTCAGTGTCCTCCCACACTCCAAAGACGTGCAGGTTTGTAAGTTAATTGGTTTGATATAGATGTAAGTTGTCCCTGGTGTGCGTGGGATAATGTTAATGTGCAGGGATCGCTGGACGGCGCTGACTCAGTGGGCCGAAGGGCCTGTTTCCGTGCTGTAGCTCTAAGCTAAACTAAACTAAACTAAATTGGCTTTACAGAAGAAAATTTGTCGTCCTTAACAAGTGTGGCCTCTAGAACCTACAAACAGGACTGACCATTTCAATAGGGTCTTGATCAGCAAGTGGGCTGAGGAATGGCTAATGTTGTTTAATGCTGATAAGTGCAAGGTGTTGAATTTTGGGAAGTCACACCTAATCTTCACTGTGAAGGGTAGGGCCCAGTGGAGTTTTGTAGAGCAGAGGGATCTCGGGGTCCAGGTACATTGTTCCTCTGTAGTGCTGTTACAGGTAGATAGGATGGTCAAGAATGCTTTTGGTCCATTGGCCTTCATCGGTCAGTTTACCGAGTATAGAAGTCATAGAAACATAGCAACATAGAAAATAGGTGCAGGAGCAGGCCATTCAACCCTTCGAGCCAGCACCGCCATTCATTGTGATCATGGCTGATCATCCAAAATCAGTAACCCGTGCCTGCCTTCTCCCCATATCCCTTGATTCTACTAGCCCCTAGACCTCTATCTAACTCTATTTTAAATTCATCCAGTGCCTTCTGCTGCAGAGAATTCCACAGATTCACAACTCTCTGGGTGAAAAAGTTTCTTCTCGCCTCAGTTTTAAATGGCCTCCCCTTTATTCTTAGACTGTGGCCCCTGGTTCTGGACTCCCCCAACATTGGGAAAAAATTTCCTGCATCTAGCTTGTCCAATCCTTTTTATAATTTTATAAGCCGGGACGTTATGTTTCAGTTGCACAGCGCGTTGGTGAGGTCACATTTCGAGGATCGTGTCACTCGGATATAGGAAGGATGTCATTAAGCTGGAAAGAGTCCAGGGTAAGATTCATGACGATGTGGCCAGGAATTGAGGGGCTGAGCTATGGGGAGAGGTTGGGCTTGGCCAGAACTTTATTCCTTGGAGCACAGGAGGTCGTACGGTGATCTAATAGAGGTTTATAAAATCATAGGTATCACAAAAAGCTGGAGTAACTCAGTGGGTCAGGCAGCATCTCTGGAGTGAAGGAATGGGTGAGGTTTCGGGTCGAGACCCTTCTCAGTCTGAAGAAGGGTCTCGACCCGAAACGTCACCCATTCCTTCTCTCCTGAGATGCTGCCTGACCCGCTGAGTTACTCCAGCTTTTAGTCATACCTTCGATTTGTACCATCATCTGCAGTTATTTTCCTACCTTTATAAAATCATAAAATCATTAGGGGAATAGATAATAGACAATAGACAATAGACAATAGGTGCAGGAGTAGGCCATTCAGCCCTTCGAGCCAGCACCGCCATTCAATGCGATCATGGCTGATCACTCTCAATCAGTACCCCGTTCCTGCCTTCCCCCCATACCCCCTCACTCCGCTATCCTTAAGAGCTCTATCCAGCTCTCTCTTGAAAGCATCCAACGAACTGGCCCCCACTGCCTTCTGAGGCAGAGAATTCCACACCTTCACCACTCTCTGACTGAAAAAGTTCTTCCTCATCTCCGTTCTAAACGGCCTACCCCTTATTCTTAAACTGTGGCCAGATATTGAAAATCAATGAGTCTTTTATCCAGGGTAGGGGAATCAAAAAGAAGAGACATATCTTTAAAGTGAGAATTCAGTTCAGTTCAGTTTAGTTTATTGCCACGTGTACCGAGGTACAAAGAAAAGCTTTTGTTGTGTGCTAACCAGTCAGCAGAAAGACCATACATGATTACAATCGATCCATTTACAGTGTACAGATACATGATAAGGGAATAATGTTGAGTGCAAGGTAAATCCAACAAAGTCTGATCAAGGATAGTCCGAGGGTCTCCAATGAGGTAAATAGTAGTTCAGCAATGCTCTCTAGTTTTTTTAAGATAGACAATAGGTGCAGGAGGAGGCCATTCAGCCCTTCGAGCCAGCACCGCCATTCAATGTGATCATGGCTGATCATTCTCAATCAGTATCCCGTTCCTGCCTTCTCCCCATACCCCCTGACTCCGCTATCCTTAAGAGCTCTGTCTAGCTCTCTCTTGAATGCATTCAGAGAATTGGCCTCCACTGCCTTCTGAGGCAGAGAATTCCACAGATTTACAACTCTCTGACTGAAAAAGTTTTTCCTCATCTCAGTTCTAAATGGCCTATCCCTTATTCTTAAACTGTGGCCCCTTGTTCTGGACTCCCCCAACATTGGGAACATGTTTCCTGACTCTAACGTGTTCAACCCCTGAATAAACTTATACGTTTCGATAAGATCTCCTCTCATCCTTCTAAATTCCAGTGTATACAAGCCTAGTCGTTCCAGTCTTTCAACATATGACAGTCCCGCCATTCCGGGAATTAACCTAGTGAACCTACGCTGCACACCCTCAATAGCAAGAATATCCTTCCTCAAATTTGGAGACCAAAACTGCACACAGTACTCCAGGTGCAGTCTCACTAGGGCCCTGTACAACTGCAGAAGGACCTCTTTGCTCCTATACTCAACTCCTCTTGTTATGAAGCCCAACATTCCATTGGCTTTCTTCAGTCTGGAGAAGGGTCTCGACCAAAACGTCACCCGTTCCTTCTCTCCCGAGATGCTGCCTGACCTGCTGAGTTACTCCAGCACTTTGTCAATAAATACCTTTGATTTGTACCAGCATCTGCAGTTATTTTCTTATTGTACGTTCTCCCCGTGACCTCCGTGGGTTTTCTCCGAGATCTTTGGTTTCCTCCCACACTCCAAAGACGTGCAGGCTGGTAGGTTAATTGGCGTGGTCTGCATGTAAAATTGTCCCTCATGTGTGTAGGGGTAGTGTTGGTGTGCTGTGGATCGCTGGTTCGCTTCGCCTCGGCGGGTGGAAGGGGCCTGTTTCGTGCTGTATCCCTAAAACGAAAACTAAAGCCAGCTGCTTTAAGGCAGCAGTGGGAAGGGATTTTTTTTTCTCTCTGCGAGCCATCGGTATCACACAATCTCCCAGCCAATTCGCTGCCACAGATGCTTTGTGACTTGAAAGGAAACGCATTATACGGGAAAACTCTGATGGTCTGTGGGCACTGAAAGGGTTAACCAGCTACAGAATGCTGAATGCTTTTTTTTTCACGGTCGAGGAACTTATTCCTAATTCTGGGCCTGAACCTGACAGATAGTCCAGTCTGTAATTTCTAGATGAATGGCATTTTTTCTTTTTCTTTTTTTTTTTAAACGGAGATTTTAATTTCACCACATTCTACTTCAGACAGTCTTCATTCACGGTCGGGAATGCTTTGGGGCACATAATTCTCCCTCCTACCCCAGAAGATAGATTTAAAATTTTAAAATGTGAATAACTTTAAAAATATAACACCGATTTCAAGGTACAAATCTCTGTCCCAATGGTAACATCACTTCAATGCAGGAACCTTAGACTTCATAGAAATTTCCCTCACCATCGCTGAATCAAGTTTAATATTTAAGGTCATTAGATAGTGCATCTCCTTACAAAGTTTATATTGGCTGCTGGTCCATCAAAGGCTGGATGTTAATTTTTTATTCTCTCTCATCCTCACTCCCTCTGTAAATCTCTGAGAATGTTGTCCTCTTACTGAGTCATATAATCATACAGCCTGGAAACAGGCCCAACTTGCCCACGCCGACCAACATGTGTCCCATCTGCACTAGGCCCACTTTCCCCGCCTTGTCCCATAGGTCTCTAAACCTGTCCTATCCATGCACCTGTCCAAAAAACGTTGTGATCGTACCTGCCTCAACAACGTTCCATATACCCACCATTCTTTGTGTAAATAAATGTTCTCCTCGGGTACCTAATAAATCTTTCCCCCCTCACATTAAACCTATGTCCTCTGGTTCTCGATTCCTTGGGTGGTCATGCCATAAGGTTTAGGTTTAGGCTTATTATTGCCACGTGTACTGAGGTACAGTGAACAGCTTTGTCTTGCATACTATCCAAACAGATAAACGTAAAAAACGTAGCAGCTTAGACTGCCTAGCTCTGGAGGTTTCTGCTTTAATCCCTCTACCTCTCCTTTATTCCAGTCGGTAGTCCTTACACCATATGGGACAATGGGCGAGAGCAACTGGGACGACACTGTGGCGCAGCGGTAGAGTTGCTGCCTTACAGCGCCAGAGACCTGGGTTCAATCCTGACCTTGGGTTCTGTCGGTACGGAGTTTGTACGTTCTCACTGTGACCTGCGTGGGTTTTCCCCGGCTGCTCCGGTGTCCTCCCACATTCCAAAGACGTGCAGGTTTGTAGGTTAATTGGCATCTGATAAATTGGTCCTAGTGTGCAGGATGGAACTGGTGTATGGGTATTGGAGGAACAGCACCTCATATTTCGCTTGGGTAGCTTACACCCCAGCGGTATGAACATTGACTTCTCTAATTAGCCCTTGCTTTCCCTCTCTCTCCATCCCCTCCCCATTCCCCCAGTTCTCCCACCAGTCTTACTGTCTCCGACTACATTTTATCTCTGTCCCGCCCACTCCACCTGACATCAGTCTGAAGAAGGGTCTCGACCCTGAAACGTCACCGTTCCTTCTCTTCAGAGATGCAGCCTGTCCCGCTGAGTTACTCCAGCATTTTGTGTCTATCTTTGATTTGAACCAGCATCTGCAGTTCTTTCCTACGCTGGTGCGTGGATGATCGTTGGTCAGTGGGGTCTCTGTGGGCCTGTTTCTTAGCTGTAACTCTAAAACCAAAAAAAACTAAAACTCAGACGCTCAAGAAACATCTCAAGAGGAAATGAATAGGGTGTTATGGGTCGGGATACTTCTTCAGACTGATTGGAGTGAAACGGAGAAAGCTTGGCCAGGCAAGTGATCGGTTGATAAAGGTGAAGGGGTTGATCGGAAGATGGGTGGACAAAGGCCAGGGATGAAAAGACAAATGGCTGTAAGATGAGGGTTAAGGAGAGAAGATCATGTTCAGAAGTGATAGGTGCAGAATTGGCCCATTCGGCCCATCAAGCCTACTCCGCCATTTGATCGTGGCTGATCTATCTCTCCCTCCTAACCCCATTCTCCTGCCTTCTCCCGTACTAATCAAGAATCTATCTATCTCTGCCTTAAAAATATCCATTGACTTGGTCTCCACAGCCTTCTGTGGCAAAGAAGTCCACAGATTCACCACCCTCTGGCTCGAGAAAGAAGAAAGAAGAGACGTGAGGAAGAGATGTAGGTGGAAGTGGACTGGGAAAAGAGGAATGGGGGGCGAGATTGTGGGAGAAATGGGTGTACATCAAATTTCTTTGTGGTGTTTAATTAATTCAAGCAGGGACATCTGTGATTAATTGCCTTCCCTGATGGGAAATGCAGTCCAAGGAGATGTTTCCCAGCATGGGAAAGATAAGCCTGTTTCTGTAGATTGGGCATAATGATATCAACTCTCATTATAGAGAGTTGATATCATTAACTGCAGTCTCATAAGTGTGCTCAACTCAGTAAATGGCCTGCTAGCCTGAAGGCTTGGGAAGTTCGGCATATCCCCAACAACTCTCACCAACCGAGAGCTTCGGTTTAGATTTTTTTTTAGATTTAGAGATACAGCGCGGAAACAGGCCCTTCGGCCCACCGGGTCCGCGCCGCCCAGCGATCCCCGCACATTAACACTATCCTACACACACTAGGGACAATTTTTACATTTTACCCAGTCAATTAACCTACATACCTGTACGTCTTTGGAGTGTGGGAGGAAACCGAAGATCTGGGAGAAAACCCACGCAGGTCACGGCGAGAACGTACAAACTCTGTACAGACAGCGCCCGTAGTCAGGATCGAACCTGAGTCTCCGGCGCTGCATTCGCTGTAAGGCAGCAACTCTACCGCTGCGCCACCGCGCCGCCCCGCGGTTTCCTCCCACATCTCCAAAGACGTACAGGTTTGTAGGTTAATTGGCTTGGTATAATTATAAATTGTCCCTAGTGTGCGTGGGATAGTATTAACGTGCGGGGATCGTTGGTCGATGTGGGCTTGGTGTGCTGAAGGGTCCAAGCACTACCTCTAAATAGCGCTAAATAAATGTGTAAAGCGCGATTTAGACAGAGCGCTGCATCTCTAAACTAAACTCAAAACTAAACTAAACGGGGAGAACATGCAGATGGCACCCGTGGTCAGGATCAAGCCCGGGTCCCTGGCGCTGTAAGGCACCTGCCCTACCGCCGCACCCCATCTCCTTCTACGTTGGTACACGGCCGGCATTTCCCAGCAGGGACGATCGCCACTAATCCTCAGCTCAAACCGGTCCATTAATTCAGTGAGCGGGAAAAAAAAAAATCCTCCTCTTCCCTTCCAGCTCTTTTGTCAATGATCCTAAACCTGGTGTCAATATAACCCCGCATTAAATTTCACACGCCATTTGATTTGCCCAATTCGATATCCACGTGGATGCAAGGCAGACGTGGTCCCATGCTGGGAGGAGGCAAGGCAGGGGGGTGCCACTTGCTAAGTGACTGGGACTATAGAGATATCACAGCTTATGGCGAGAGGCATGCACATCTGCAGGAACACCTGAGCTGCCTGCACTGTGAGGGAGAGAAGCAGCAGCCCTTAAACACACGTAATTTAATCAGGTACGTTTTTGTATTGTAGTGGTTTATTATTGTTATGCAGTGGAAAACATTTCAATTTCCATGAGCACCTTCAGTCTGGTGTTACCCAGCATCCACAGGTATTTCGTCTGCCATTTGCAGAACTCCATCTACACCTGGCGCTGCCTCGGCAAGGCCAGCAGCATAATCAGGCACCAGTCTCACCCCGGCCACTCCCTCTTCTCCCCTCTCCCGTCGGGCAATAGGTGTCGAGGTGTGAAAACGCACACCTCCAGATTCAGGAACAGTTTCTTCATCAGTCATGATCGAATGGCGGTGAAGACTTGACGGGCCGAATGGGCTAATTCTGCACCTATCACTTCTGAACGTGATCTTCATCTCTGGAGAGAAGGAACGGTGACGTTTCAGGGTCGAGACCCTTCTTCAGACTGATGTCAGGTGGAGTGGGCGGGACAGAGATAAAATGTAGTCGGAGACAGTAAGACTGGTGGGAGAACTGGGAATGGGGAGGGGATGGGGAGAGAGGGAAAGCAAGGGCTAATTAGAGAAGTCAATGTTCATACCGCTGGGGTGTAAGCTACCCAAGCGAAATATGAGGTGCTGTTCCTCCAATACCCATACACCAGTTCCATCCTGCACACTAGGACCAATTTATCAGATGCCAATTAACCTACAAACCTGCACGTCTTTGGAATGTGGGAGGACACCGGAGCAGCCGGGGAAAACCCACGCAGGTCACAGTGAGAACGTACAAACTCCGTACCGACAGAACCCAAGGTCAGGATTGAACCCAGGTCTCTGGCGCTGTAAGGCAGCAACTCTACCGCTGCGCCACATTGTCGTCCCAGTTGCTCTCGCCCATTGTCCCGTACGGTGTAGGGACTACCGACTGGAATAAAGGAGAGGTAGAGGGATTAAAGCAGAAAACTCCAGAGCAAGGCTGTCTAAGTTTTTTACGTTTATCTGTTTGGATAGTATGCAAGACAAAGCTGTTCACTGTACCTCGGTACACGTGGCAATAATAAGCCTAAACCTAAACCTTATGGCATGACCACCCAAGGAATCGAGAACCAGAGGACATAGGTTTAATGTGAGTGGGGAAAGATTTATTCGGCACCCGAGGAGAAAATTTATTTACACAAAGAGTGGTGTGTATATGGAACGTGTTTGAGGCAGGTACGATCACAATATTTCTTGGACAGGCGCATGGATAGGACAGGTTTAGAGGGCTATGGGACAAGGCGGGGCAAGTGGGCCTAGTGTAGATGGGACACATGTTGATCGGCGTGGGCAGTTTCTTCCCAGCTGTTATCAGGCAACTGAACCATTCTATCACCAACCGGAGTGCGGTCCTGAACTACTATCTACCTCATTGGAGACCCTCGGACTAACTTGAATTGGACTGTACACTGGACTTTATCTTGCACTAAACATGATATCCTTTATCCTATACCTGTACACTGTGGACCGCTTGATTGTAATCATGTATAGCCTTTTCACTGACTGGATAGCACGCAACAAACGCTTTTTACTGTACCTCCATGCAGGTGACATGAGAGGAGATAAGAGGCAGCCCTTCAACATATGCAATTTAGTCACGTACGATGCGATAGAACTTTATTTATCCCAGGAAGGAAATTGGTCTGTCAACAGTTATAAAAACACCACAAGATACATGAAACATGATATTAAAGTGACGAGTGGAAAGTCCAGGATTGGGAATGTGCAAAGGTTGGGGAGAGGGGAGGGGGGGGGGGTGGTGAGTGGGTCTACCCCATGACAGAAGGGGGAGGAGTTGTACGGTTTGATAGCCACAGGGAAGAAGGATCTCATGTGGCGTTCTGTGCTGCATCTTGGTGGGACCATTCTGGTGCTGAAGGTGCTCCTCAGGTTGACCAGTGTGTCATGGAGGGGGTGAGCTGGATTATCCAAGATGCTCTGCAGTATTGAGGAGCATCCTCCCCTCCAAGACTACTCCCAGTGAATCCAACTCCGCCCCCAGGACGGAGCCAGCCTTCCTGGTGAACTTGTTAATCCTGTTGGCGTCCGCGGTCTTGGTTAAAATTGTAAATTGTCCCTAGTCAAGTCAAGTCAAGTCAATTTTATTTGTATAGCACATTTAAAAACAACCCACGTTGACCAAAGTGCTGTACATCAGTTCAGGTACTAAGAACGAACATACAATGGCACACAAACATAACAGCACATACATAAACAGTTCGCAGCACCCCCTCAGAGGGCCTCAAACGCTAGGGAGTAGTGTCGGATAGTGTTAGTGCGCGGGGATCGGTGGGCGCTGCGCACTCAGTGCGTCGAAGGGCCTGTTTTCACGCTATCTCTGAAGCTAAAAACTAAAACGACCTAGTTCTATTCTACACACTAGGGACCATTTACAGAAGCCAATTAACCTATTGGTCATTGGAGTGTGGGAGGAACCTGGACCTGTACACTGTGGACGGCTTGATTGTAATCATGTATAGCCTTTTCGCTGACTGGATAGCACGCAACAAATGCTTTTTACTGTACCTCCATGCAGGTGACATGAGAGGAGATAAGAGGCAGCCCTTCAACATACGCAATTTAGTCACTTACGATGCGATAGAACTTTATTTATCCCAGGAAGGAAATTGGTCTGTGAATAGTTATAAAAACACCACAAGATACATGAGACATGATATTAAAGTGACGAGTGAAAGTCCAGGATTGGGGATGTGCAAAGATTGGGGAGAGGGGAGGGGGGGGATGAGAGGGGAGTCAGTCTACCCCACGATAGAAGGGGAGGAGTTGTACAATTTGATAGCCACAGGGAAGAAGGATCTCCTGTGGCGTTCTGTGGTGCATCTTGGTGGGACCAGTCTGTTGCTGAAGGTGCTCCTCAGGTTGATGAGTGTGTCATGGAGGGGTTGAGCTGTATTGTCCGAGATGCTCTGCAGTCTGAGGAGAATCCTCCCCTCCAAGACCACCTCCAGTGAATCCAACTCCGCCCCCAGGACAGAGCCAGCCTTCCTGGTGAGCTTGTTAATCCTGTTGGCGTCCGCGGTCTTTGCCCTGCTGCCCCAGCACATGGCTGTGGAGAAGATGGCACTGGCCACCACCAATTGACAGTAATATCTTCAGCATCTTACTGCAGACATTGAAAGAGCCTCTTCCGAAACTTGAACATAAATCAGGTTTGCAGCTTAGTTTAGTTTAGTTTAGAGATACAGGGTGGAAACAGGCCCTTCGGCCCACTTTGTCCATGCCGACCATCGATCATCCACACACTAGTTCTCCGCTATCCCATCCTACACACGAGGGGCAATTTACAAAGCCAATTAACCCGATAAACCTGCATGTCTTTGGAATGTGGGAGGAAAAAAAAGCCGGATGACCACACCTCAAATTACATGAGGTGTATTTTAGTCTTCGCTTTAGTTTTAGAGGTACAGTGTGGAAACGGGCCCTTCGGCTTGTACTCGCTGGAATTTAGAAGATTGAGGGGGGATCTTATAGAAACGTACAAAATTCTTAAGGGGTTGGACAGGCTAGATGCAGGAAGATTGTTCCCGATGTTGGGGAAGTCCAGAACAAGGGGTCACAGTTTAAGGATAAGGGGGAAGTCTTTTAGGACCGAGATGAGAAAGTTTTTTTTCACACAGAGAGTGGTGAATCTGTGGAATTCTCTGCCACAGAAGGTAGTTGAGGCCAGTTCATTGGCTATATTTAAGAGGGAGTTAGATGTGGCCCTTGTGGCTAAAGGGATCAGGGGGTATGGAGTGAAGGCAGGTACGGGATACTGAGTTAGATGATCAGCCATGATCATATTGAATGGCAGTGCAGGCTCGAAGGGCCGAATGGCCTACTCCTGCACCTATTTTCTATGTTTCTATGTTTCTACGTTTCTATGTTTCAACCATCGATCACCCGTACACTAGTTCTCTGTTTTCCCAATTTCGCATCCTGCACTCTAGTGGCAATTTACAGAAGCCATTTCGCCAACAAACCTGTACGTCTTTGGGATGTGGGAGGAAAGCTGAGCACTGGAGAAAACCCACTCGGTCACAGGGAGAACGTACAAACTCCGTACAGACAGCGCCCGTAGTCAGGATTGAACCTGGGTCACCGGTGCGATGAGGCAGCAACTCTACCGCTGCGCCATTGTGCGCCCCATAAATCAATGAATGCAACATCAATGAATAACAATCAGGCTGTCAAATTGATCTAATTCCTTTCTTAAGATAAAGTTCCCTAGAGTGCAGGAGATGGTGGGGGTGACCTGATAGAAGTTAATAAAGTTAAGAGAGGGTAGACAGTCAGAAGTGTTTTTCCCAGGGTAGAAATGTCAGACTAGAGGGCACAGGATTAAGGTGAGAGGGGCAAAGTTTGAAGGAGATAGACCAAGTAGACCCATTGGGCGCAAACCTCTCCTGCATTGGTGCAGCACCCTCCCTTCCCCCCCACCAACCCCCCTCCCCCTCCCCCCTCCCCCTCCCCCTCCCCACCTCCCTCCTCCCCCCCTCCCTCCCTCCCTCCTCCCCTTTCCCTCCCCTCCCTCTCTCCCCTTTACCTCCCCCCTTCCCCTCACCCCCCACTCCATCCCCCTCAACCCCCCTTATCCCCCCTCCCTCCACCCCCCTCCCCCCCTCCCTCCCTAGGAGATAGATTTCAACTTTAAAATGTGAATAACTTTAAAAATATAACACCGATTTCAATGAAACTTCTTCCATCAGCACCAAAGGGACGACGGTGAGTAAGGTGGGCCTAAAACTGTTGCGCTGCCGTGTACCTCTTTGGCTGTAGTTCATGAACAAACAAACAAACAAACAAACAAACGAGAGTTTAGTATATAGAAGATGTGCGGAATGTAGGTTTTTTACACACGGGGTTGTGGATGCCTGGAACGTGCTGCCAGTTTCCTCCCGGTTGTTATCAGGCTACTAAACCATCCTTACCACCAACTAGAGAGCGGTCCTGACCTACCATCTCCCTATTTGGAGACCCTCGGACTATCTGTAATCGGACTTTACTGGACTTTGTCTTGCACCAAACGTAATTCCCTTTAGACAATAGACAATAGACAATAGGTGCAGGAGGAGGCCATTCGGCCCTTCGAGCCAGCACCGCCATTCAATGTGATCATGGCTGATCATTCTCAATCAGTACCCCGTTCCTGCCTTCTCCCCATACCCCCTGACTCCGCTATCCTTAAGAGCTTTATCTAGCTCTCTCTTGAATGCATTCAGAGAATTGGCCTCCACTGCCTTCTGAGGCCGAGAATTACCTTCATCCTGTTTCTGCACACTGTGGACGGCTTGATTGCAGTCATGTGTAGCCTTTTCGCTGACTGGTTAACACCACAACAAAAAAGCTTTTCACTGTACCTCAATTCATGTGGCAATGATTATGAACTAAACCAAGCATGGTGGTGGCGGCAGATATGATAGTGGCGTTTAAGAGTTTTTTTTGATCGGCACATGGATATACAGGGGATGGAGGGATATGGATCACATGCAGACAGATGAGATTTGTCCAACTTGTTATCAGTTCAGACAGATATTGTGGGGTGAAGTCCCTGTGCTGTAGAGTCATAGAGGGTCATAGAGTGATACAGCGTGGAAACAGGCCCTTCGGCCCAACTTGCCCACACCGGCCAACATGCCCCAGCTACACTAGTCCCACTTGCCTGCGCTTGGTCCATATCCCTCCAAACCACTCCTCTCCATGTACCTGTCTAACTGTTTCTTGAAGGTTGGGATAGTCCCAGCCTCATCTACCGCCTCTGGCAGCTCGTTCCGTACGCCCACCACCCTTGGTGTGTACTGGTCATGTTCCATTGTTCCATGTCCCAAGTCTGGATCCTGCATCACCAATATTCTGCCAGGATTTAGAAACCTGGGTTACATTCCATTTCAATCTGTTTTCGTTAAAGGAATCTATTGATAGATTAATTCAAACATTCACTTAAAAAAAGAAAATAATCTTGCTTTTCTTTTTTATTCGATGAATTTTGGCAACTCAGTTAAGATGAATGGGTCTGTGCAAGTTGTACCTAGTTACAACACCTATAGCTGTTGCAAAGCCAAACGGGATGAGGAGAGGAGACAGCCTAACGTTTGAATTGGTTTAGTTCAGCTTTTAGTTTAGAGATACCGTGTGGAAACTGGCCCTTTGGCCCATCGAGTCCGTGCTGACCAGCAATCGGTGAGCAGGGCGGCACTGTAGCGCAGCGCCAGAGTTGCTGCCTCACAGCGCCAGAGACCCGGGTTCAATCCTGACTACGGCAGCGCCTGTACAGAGTTTGTACGTTCTCCCCGTGACCGCGTGCGTTCCTCCAGGCGCTCCGATTTCCTCCCACAACCAAAGGAGTACAGGTTTGGAGGTTAATTGGCTTTGTTAAAATTGTAAATTGTCCCTAGTCAAGTCAAGTCAAGTCAATTTTATTTGTATAGCACATTTAAAAACAACCTACGTTGACCAAAGTGCTGTACATCAGTTCAGGTACTAAGAACGAACATACAATAGCACACAAACATAACAGCACATACATAAACAGTTCACAGCGCCTCCTCAGAGGGCCTCAAACGCTAGGGAGTAGTGTCGGATAGTGTTAGTGCGCGGGGATCGGTGGGCGCCGCGCACTCAGTGCGTCGAAGGGCCTGTTTCCACGCTATCTCTGAAGCTAAAAACTAAAACGACCTAGTTCTATTCTACACACTAGGGACCATTTACAGAAGCCAATTAACCTATTGGTCATTGGAGTGTGGGAGGAACCTGGAGCACCTGTAGGAAACCCACGCGGGTCACGGGGAGAACGTACAAACTCCGTGCAGACAGCGCCCGTAGTCAAAATCGAATGCAGGCCTCTTCGGCTGAAGGGCAGCAGCTCTACCGCTGTGCCACTGTGCTGCTCACGGTCTACATGTGATTAAAAGAAATTTAAACCCTCCTCCAAAAGACATTATCTCCTCAAGCTTCCATGAACCGTGGCAATATTTTCTAAGAATCAGATGTCCCAAAATGCGGAAGAAGCTTCAAATCTCCTGATCTAATGAACCGTGCATAAGTAAAACTAAATTACACTTGCTTAACTTGCATTTAACTTGATGGGAATAGCTTTTTAAATGCTGGAGACTTTTACAAAATATTGAATCATCTTGTCACAAAGCTCTCCTTTACCATGTGGCCTGGAAGGAGATCATTAGGCCCACAACAGCCCTCTGGCTCTTTACTTTAGTTTAGTTCAGAGATACAGCGCAGAAACAGGCCCTTCAGCCCACCGAGTCCACGCCGACCAGCGATCCCCGCACACTAACACTATCCTACATACACTAGGGACAATTTGCACTTATACCAAACCAATTGAGCTACAAATCCACACGTCCTTGGAGCATGGGAGGAAACCGGAGCACCCGGAGAAAACCCACACGGTCACGGGGAGAACGTACAAACTCCATACAGACAGCACCCGGAGTCAAGATCGAACCCGGGTCTCTGGCGCTGTGAGGTAGCAACTCTACCGCCGTGCCACCCGTGCCCACACTCTGCCTAAACCTTTTGGACAGGTTTGCAGATATTCCCATTTTAGTTTAGTTTCGAGGTACGACGCGGAAACAGGCCCGTCGCCCCGCCGAGTCCGCACTGACCATCGATCCCCGCACACCGACATTATCCTGTAAGGCAGCAACTCTACCGCTGCGCCATCGTGCCGCCATAGTTCAGACCCTTTGCTTTCCCCACACAAATATCCATCTTTTTCTCTTGCCAAAGCTTTTTTTTTAAACTTACCATTTTGTGCAATGCCTTCAAGGTTAATAAAATGAAAAATTACACCCTATGGAGCTATTGGGAGAGGTTGAGCAGGCTGGGACTTTACTCCTTTTTTAAATTTTTTTTATCAAAAAACTTATCCAAATATTAAAAATAATATTTACAATACAATAAAACAAAACAAAACCCAGCACCAGAATACAAGACAAACAAATATACTAAATGAACTACTATACCACTACGTCACAATCCTTGTCCAGGATGCATTGCACCCCCCGCGGTGCCCAGCGGGCCCAAAAATCTCCCAGGGTGCCCCTGGACAGCGCGTAGTCCCTCTCCAACACCACCAGGGCGCGGACGGACGTAACCCCGGAAAGGACTTTACTCCTTGGAGTGCAGGAGGATGAGAGGGGATTGTCCAGAGGAATACAAAATCATGAGAGGAACAGTAGGGGAAAAAAACTGCAGATGCTGGTTTAAATCGAAGATAGACACAAAATGCCGGAGTAACTCAGCGGGGTCAGGCAGCATCTCTGGAGAAGAAGGAATGGGCGACGTTTCGGGTCGAGGCCCTTCTTCAGACTGATGTCAGGGTAGGGGGCGGGACAAAGATAGGATGTAGCCCGGAGACAGGAAGACTAGTGGGAGAACAGGGAAGGGACCGGTACTTTCCCCTGCAACCGCCGGAGATGCAACACCTGTCCCTTTACCTCCCCGCTCGACTCCATCCAAGGACCCAACAGTCATCCTGTCTCCGACTACATCCTCACTTTCCCCCCCCCCCCCCGCCCCTGACATCAGTCTGAAGAAGGGTCTCGAACCGAAACGTCACCCATTCCTTCTCTCCAGAGATGCTGCCTGAGCTGTTGAGTTATACCAGCATTTTGTGTCTGCCTTCAAGAGAGGAATAGATAAGCTAAACGCAGTCTTTTACCCAGAGTGGGGGGATCGAGAACCAGAGGACAGAAGTTTACATTGACGAGGGGAGGATTTAGTGGGAACCTGGGGAGCAACTTCTTTACACAAAGGATGGAAGGTGTATGGAACGAGCTGTTGGCAGTTAAACAAGTAAGGTGGTTATACAACTAGGATGGAGGAAGGAGGGCAAGCAGGGACGGAAGTTTTAGTAGGAGTTACTTAAAATTAGATCATTTATTGTTCGTACCGCTGGGTTGTAAGATACCCAACCAAATGCCATTTAGAACGGAAATGAGGAAAAACTTTTTCAGTCAGAGAGTTGTAAATCTGTGGAATTCTCTGCCTCAGAAGGCAGTGGAGGCCAATTCTCTGGATGCTTTCAAGAGAGAGCTAGATAGAGCTCTTAAGGATAGCGGAGTCAGGGGGTATGGGGAGAAGGCAGGAACGGGGTACTGATTGAGAATGATCAGCCATGATTACATTGAATGGCGGTGCTGGCTCGAAGGGCCGAATGGCCTACTCCCGCACCTATTGTCTACTGTCTATTGTCAAATATGAGTTGCTGTTCCTCCAGTTTGCGTGTGGCCTCACTCTGACAATGGAGGAGGCCCAGGACAGAAGGTCAGTGTGGGAATGGGAAAGGGAGTAGAAATGGTTGTCAGCCAGGAGGCCACGTAGGCCGAGACAGACCGAACGTAAGTGTTCAGCGAAAAGGTCGCTGAGTCTACATTTGGCCCCACCGGTGACAATCTGATGGAATGCAAAACCAGCGATTGAACATGTAACCTCCACGTACGTTAGACCAACTCACAAGGTCATAAGGTTATAAGGAATAGGTATAGAATTGGGCCATTCGGCCCATCAAATCTACTCCGCCATTCAATCATGGCTGATCTATCTCTCCCTCATCACCCCATTCTCCTGCCTTCTCCCCATAACCTCCGACACCTGCACTAATCAAGAATCTATCTATCTCTGCCTTAAAAATATCCACCGACTTAGCCTCCACAGCCTTCTGTGGCGAAGAATTCCACAGATTCACCACCGTCTTACTAAAGAAATTTCTCCTTACCTCCTTCCTAAAAGAACGTCCTTTCATTCTGAGGCAATGACCTCTTGTCCAGGACTCTCCCACTAGTGAAAACATCCTCCCCACATCCACTCTATCCAAGCTTTTCACTATTCTGTGTGTTTCAATTAAGTCCCCCTCCATTGAGGTCCCCCTCCAAATTTGAGGAAGGATATTCTTGCTATGGAGGGCGTGCAGCGTAGGTTCACTAGGTTAATTCCCGGAATGGCGGGACTGTCGTATGTTGAAAGGCTGGAGCGATTGGGCTTGTATACACTGGAATTTAGAAGGATGAGGGGGGATCTTATTGAAACATATAAGATAATTAGGGCGATTGGACACATTAGAGGCAGGAAACATGTTCCCAATGTTGGGGGAGTCCAGAACAAGGGGCCACAGTTTAAGAATAAGGGGTAGGCCATTTAGAACGGAGATGAGGAAGAACCTTTTCAGTCAGAGAGTGGTGAAGGTGTGGAATTCTCTGCCTCAGAAGGCAGTGGAGGCCAGTTCGTTAGATGCTTTCAAGAGAGAGCTGGATAAAGCTCTTAAGGATAGCGGAGTGAGGGGGTATGGGGAGAAGGCAGGAACGGGGTACTGATTGAGAGTGATCAGCCATGATCGCATTGAATGGCGGTGCTGGCTCGAAGGGCTGAATGGCCTCCTCCTGCTCCTATTGTCTATTGTCTATTCTTCTAAACTCCAGCGAGTACAGGCCCAGTGCCGTCAAACGCTCAACGTCAAATGATGCAGGAAGTCTGTGCTGATTCCTAGACTCTGGTGGCTTCAATCATCAGGCAAAGGCTTGTCGAGAACAAATAGCCTGTGGGGTCATCCGAGGGACGAGGATTAATGGGATCATGAAGTGTCTTCTCGACACATGGAACCATTTCCTGGCAGCAGTGAATGATTTTGATATTTCTTCTGGATAATATTTTTTATTTCTGTCGATATAATGTCCCACAATTTTTCACACAAAGGGTGGTGGGTGTATGGAACAAGCTGCCAGAGGTGATGTATAGGGCCTCTTGCATAGGGACTCAAAGGGCTGTTGTGTACATTCTGTACTAACTGGGGCGACTGTTCTGGGATAGTCCTGCTGATCTGTTTGCTAAAAATGTATTTCACTGAACCAACCTAGCAACAACTAGAGAGCGGTCCCAAGCTATTCCCTACCTCTTCGGACCCTCGGACTATTTTTAATCTGACTTCGCTGGACTTTATCTTGCACTAAACATGATTCTCTTTATTCTGTATCTGTACACTGTGGGCGGTTTGATTGGAATCATGTACAGTCTTTCCGCTGACTGGATAGCACTCGAAAGCTTTTCACTGTACCTCAGTGCATGTGGCAATAAACTAAACTAAACTAAGGAGCTGAGGAGGAATTTCTTTAGCCAGAGGGTGGTGAATCTGTGGAATCTGTGAATAACAGCCAACTGCGCAGGCCAAGTCTATGGGTATTTTTAAAGCAGAGATGGAAATTTCTGTCAAAGATTACAGGCAGGAGAATGGGGTTGAGAGGGATAGATGGATCAGCCATGATTGAATGGCGGAATAGACGCGATGGGCCGAAAGGCCAAATTCTGTTCCTGTGATCGAGTTGGATACGGCTCTTAGGGCTAACGGAATCAAGGGATACAGGGAGAAAGCAGGAACGGGGTACTGATTTTGGATGATCAGCCATGATCATATTGAATGGCGGTGCTGGCTCGAAGGGCCAAATGGCCTACTCCTGCACTTATTGTCTTTGTTTCTATGTTTCTATGACTTCAATGGTGCTTTATTGTCATGTGCAAACGCACAGAAAAATTATTTTCCAGCGTACAGTTCGATAAAGTATTGCCATTCCAGAGCACAGTCCCCGATTAGCAAAGTGCACAGGAATAGTCCGCTGAGGTCCACGGAAAGTGAGTGTAAGAAAATAACTGCAGATGCTGGTACAAATCGAAGGTATTTATTCACAAAATGCTGGAGTAACTCAGCAGGTCAGGCAGCATCTCGGGAGAGAAGGAATGGGTGACGTTTCGGGTTGAGACCCTTCTTCAGACTGATGTCAGGGGGGCGGGACAAAGGAAGGATATAGGTGGAGACAGGAAGATAGAGGGAGAATTGGGAAGGGGGAGGGGAAGAGAGGGACAGAGGAACTATCTAAAGTTGGAGAAGTCGATGTTCATACTGCTGGGCTGCAAGCTGCCCAAGCGAAATATGAGGTGCTGTTCCTCCAATTTCCAGTGGGCCTCACTATGGCACTGGAGGAGGCCCATGACAGAAAGGTCAGACTGGGAGTGGGAGGGGGAGTTGAAGTGCTCAGCCACCGGGAGATCAGGTTGGTGAAGGCGGACTGAGCGAAGGTGTTGAGCGAAACGATCGCCGAGCCTACGTTTGGTTTCGCCGATGTAAAGCGAGAATCATTTTGCTGGGTTATTTTTATCAAGGAAATATAGACACTGAAGATGGCTTCTCTCCATATTTATTCATCAAAATTCTCCCTCTCATATCCGTGCTTGTGTTTTTCACTGCTGGGGGTCTGTACAGAAAGGAACTCATAAGACTTATGAACTTAGATTAGTTTGGTTTAGTTTGGATATTGTCACGAGTACTGAGATACTGTGAAAAGCTATGTCCTGATGAACTGGGAGCTGGTGCTTGTGTAGGATTAGTGGGGACAGTATTGTGACCCCCAGACCACCTGCACTTAGATTCCATCTTAAATGTTAGCTTTGGAAACATAGAAAGATAGAAAATATGGAGCAGTCGGCCATTCGGCCTTTTGAGCTGGCAGCGCCATTCAATATGGTCATGGCTGATCATCTAAAATCAGTACCCCGTTCCTGCTTTCTCCCCATATCCCTTGATTCCATTAGCCTGAAGCACTCTATCTAACTCTCTCTTGAAAACATCCAGTGAATTGGTCTCCATTGCCTTCTATGGCAGCGAATGCCACAGATTCACAACTCTCTGGGTGAAAACGTTTTCCCTCATCTCAGTCCTACATGGACTACCCCCTTATTCTTAAACTGTAACCCCTGGTTCTGGACTCCCCCAACATTGGGAACCTTTTTCCTGCATCCAGCCTGTCCAATCCCTTAAGAATTTAATATGTTTCTACAACATCCCCTCTCATCCTTCTAAATTTCAGTGAATATAAGCCGTCGATCCATTCTTTACGTTAAGTTACCATCTCTGGAGTGAAAATAATGTAAGTGGGTTGTCTGGCCACTGCCCTTTTCCTTTCTCATTCCATTTTACTTTCAACTGGCAAGGCATGTTTTGTTCTGTTCACATGTTATGTAAGTCGTTGTCCATTGTCATATTGAGTATAGAAGCTGGGAGGTCATGTTGCAGTTATTTCCAGACGTTGCTGAGGCCACACTACCACTATTGTGTTCAGTTCTGGGCACCATGGTGTTGGAAGGAATGGATAGAAAATTGGCTTAATGAGACGAAGCAGAGGGTGATGGTGGAAGGTTGCTTTGCTATGTTATTTGCTACTCTTTGCTATGTTATACACCTTTTCTTTTAGTTTCCTAACTTCCCTTGTCAGCCACAGTTGCCTATTAGTCCCCTGAGAATCTTTCTTCCTCTTTGGAATGAATTGATCCTGCGTCTTCCGGATTATGCCCAGAAATTCCTGCCATTGCTGTTCCACCGTCATTCCTGTTCGGATCCTTTTCCAGTCTACCTTGGCCAGCTCCTCTCTCATGCCTTCATAGTCCCCTTTGTTCAACTGCAACACTGACACTTCCGATTTAACCTTCTCTTTCTCAAATTGCAGATTAAAACTTATCATATTATGGCCACTGCCTCCAAGCGGTTCCTTTACCTTGAGTTCCCTTATTAAATCTGGGTCATTGGACAACACTAAATCCAGAATTGCCTTTTCTCTGGTCGGCTCCAGTACAAGCTGCTCTAAGAATACATCTCGGAGGCACTCTACAAACTCCCTTTCTTGGGGTCCAGAACCAACCTGATTTTCCCAGTCTACCTGAAAATTGAAATCCCCCATCACCACAATGGCATTACCTTTGTGACATTCCAGTTTTAACTCCTGCTGCAACTTACACCCTATATACAGGCTACTGTTTGGGGGCCTGTAGATAACTCCCATCAGTGTCTTCTTACCTTTACAATTCCTCAACTCTATCCACAGTGACTCTACATCGTCAGTACCTATGTCACCCCTCGCAAGGGACTGAATTTCATCCCTCACCAGCAGAGCTGCCCCATCGCCTCTGCCCACCTGCCTGTCCTTTCTATAGGACGTATAACCCTGAATATTAAGTTCCCAGGCCCGATCCTCCTGCAGCCACGTCTCTGTAATCCCCACAATGTCATATCTACCAACCTCTATCTGAGCCACAAGCTCATCCACTTTACTTCTTACACTTTACTTCTTACACTCAGTCAGAGTATTGAGCATAGAAGTTGGGAGGTCATATTGCAGTTGTATAAGACGTTGGTGAGACCGCATTTAGAGTTTTGCGTTCAGTTCTTGGCACCATGTTATAGGAAAGGCGTGGTCAAGCTGGAATGGGTACAGAGAAGATTTACGAGGGTGCTGCCAGGACTAGAGGGTCTGAGCTAAAGGGAGAGGTTGAGTCAGCTGGGTCACTTTTCCGTGGAATGCAGGAGGATGAGGGGTGATCTTATAGAGGTGTATAAAATCATGAGAGGAATAGATCGGATAGACGCACAGAGTCTCTTGCACAGAGTAGGGGAATCAAGAACCAGAGGGCACAGGTTTAGGGTGCAGGGTGAAAGATTTCAGATGGAGCTGAGCGGTAACTTTATCACACAGACGGAGGTGGGTGGGTGGGTCGAGCTGCCGGGAGGAGGTAGTGGAGCTGAGAATCTATGCTATTAGCTGATATAGTTAATTAGAGATATTGATATTTTGTTGTAGATGGTTGAAGATGGTTTCTTTTGTTGTTGGCTTAGCTAATATAAAATGAATGCTTATTTTCAGTAGAAAGCAGTAAGATGGATGCTTGTGGCAGAAATGTTACCATTGGGATGGAATGTGTTTGTCCCGCTAGAAGTGATAGGGAGTAGACAGAGGCTTATAGGGGTTCTCTGTTCTTAAATTACTCCCTTGTCTGATAGTGTTAGCTTGTGTATCAAAACAGTTAGAGCAAGGTTGTGCAGTGCGAGATTGTTCGTGTATAGTAGATTAAAAGTTTCTTTCTCAATAACAACTCCTTATATGGGTGCGTGTGAAAGTAGGAAAAGTTTTGAATTCACTCCAGGTAAATTGATGCGTTTCTACAAAGGCATGCGACTTGTATTAATGTTTTTGTTTTCTCTGTAACCATGGGAATTGTATTAGAATTGTAATTGGTCCTTGATTTTATCTGTTACACCCCTTTTTCCTTTCTGTATAAAAAAGTAAACAGTCGTGGAAAAGTTGTTCTTTCCCTCTCCCCAGTTGAGATATTTTCAGACACGCATTGTATCTGGAGATCCTCATGGAAGAACGCCACTGTGGATAGACAACAAACTACGTACAACCAAACTTCTAAATACAATCAAATCTAAACCTTGTTTATTTCTACAGAAAGGAAACTACATCAATACTAGACAGAATCCCTCTCATTCGCACCTTCCACCCCATCAGCCAGCATATCCAACAAATCATCCTCCAACATTTCCGTCACCTCCAACGGGATCCACTTCTGACACCAAAATGACAATCCGAGGTCTTTCCTCTCCCTAGTTGAGATCTTTTCAGACACTAGCATTGTATCTGGAGATCCTCACGGGAAGAACTGTGAATAAATCTGTTGTACTCATTCAGTATAGGCATATTATTCAGGCTGAAGGTAAAGAACTTGGATTGCCAGAGCCAGGTAATATCGCAACATTTAAGAAAAATGTGGACAGGTGCACGGATAGGTCAGGTTTAGGGGATGTGGGCCAAACACAGGCAGGTGGAACTAGTGTAGACGGGGCATGTTGGTCGGTGTGGGCAAGTTGGGCTGAATGACATGTTTCATCGCTGTATCACTCTATGACTTTCTCTACAGTCAAGGAGCTGAGGGGGTGGCTCTACCAAGCTGCGCCACCATACCACCTCCCGTTATGCAACTACACATGATCTTCCAGTCTACATCCAAGGATGGTTTAAATGTGGCTTCTGCCTCTCCCACCCTTTCATGCACTGAGCGCCAGACCATAACCACTCCTTGGGCGAAAATATTTTACTTCCTCTCCCCTCCATTTCCTTTTTCCAACTGCATTATAAAAGGGCTGGACAAGCTAGACGCAGGAAAAATGTCCCAACGTCGGGGGGAGTCCAGAACCAGGGGCCACACACAGTCTATGAATAAAGGGGAGGCCATTTAAAACTGAGGTGAGAAGAAACCATTTCACCCAGAGAGTTGTGAATTTGTGCAATTCTCTGCCACAGAAGGCAATGGAGGCCAAATGGCCTCCTCCTGCACCTATTTTCTATGTTTCTATGTTTCTATTAAATCCATGCCTGCTGCTTTTTTGGCAGATCAAATAATGTTCAGAGGTCAGTTCTTATAATTGAGTCCACTCTCCACCTGTTCCAAGAAAAATATCTGTGCGTTATCCAACTGTGTATCTCAAATGCAATTTTCTACCCCTGGCAACGTCTTTTCTTTCTCCTCTGCATCTCCCCCAGTGTATTTATATCTCTTTTCGGATGCTGTAACAAAATCTTTCATGCATGATGTTCTGTTTCGTGCAGAAAGCTAGATGCAGATCACAGCAAGTCATTAACCTCATCCTGCCCAGATTTGAGCGTGTTTTAGGTTTACCTTTGGCTATTATCGTAGGCTTTTGTTCAGTTTCTTTTTGTTTTAGAAATACAGTGCGGAGGCAGGCACTTGGGCCCATCGAGTCCGTGCCGACCAGCGATCACCTCGGTACACTAGCACTACCCCAGCAAATCTGCACACAACTCTTTCACACAAAAGGTGGTCCGTTTATGGAACTCGATGCCGGAGGAGGTAGTTGAGGCAGGGCAATTTTCTCTGGAGAGAAGGAATGGGTGACGTTTCGGGACGAGACCATTCTTCAGACTCACTGATGACCATTGAGTTGAGTTTAATCAGGAGCCCTGTTTAGGTGGAGCACAGAACGTCAAAGGAAAGATGCCTGTATTGGTTGGGTTCAGATGTCACACAAATGAAAATGTAGAGTTGCATATGTAAATGGTAGGGTTAGACTCAAAAATGGTAAATGTTGTAAATGTTAATGGTAGGGTTACAT